>NC_090437.1:1329543639-1329691928 GCF_031143425.1 Pleurodeles waltl | reverse complement strand
CCTCAGACATCCTAGGCCAATGAAACAGGGGAACAAGCCTGTCCCAAGTTTTCATTTGTCCTAGATGCCCAGCTAAGGGAATGTCATGTGCCAGTGTTAGGAGGAACTTTCTGTACTCCTGAGGAATCACTAATCTCCTGGGAGCTCCAGGTTTAGGATCCCTATGCTCAGTGTACAAGAGGTTGTCCTCCCAGTAAACTCTGTGAGAGTCACTGACATCCCCATTAGCCTGTTTGACAGCTTGCTGTCTGAGACCCTCTAATGTGGGACAGGTTTGCTGTGCCACACTCAGCTCCTCTCTGGCAGGCCCCCCTTCACCCAAAAGCTCAGCAGTGTCTGCTTCCAGCTCCTCTGGTGTAGGTTCTGCACAGGGAGGGAATTCTTCTTCCTCAGAAGTAGAATCCACTGTAGAGGGAGGGATAGTAGGAAGTGGTTTGCTTCCACTAGCCCTAGCTTTAGGGAGCACTTGGTCCATTGTTCCAGGATCCAAGCTTCCCTGTCCTTTTTGCTTTTTGGCCTGAGCCCTTGTCAAAGCAAAAATATGCCCTGGGATGCCCAGCATTGCTGCATGGGCCTCCAACTCCACATCTGACCAAGATGATGTCTCCAAATCATTCCCTAATAGACAGTCTACAGGTAAATCTGAAGCTACCACAACTTTCTTTGGACCAGTAACCCCCCCCCCAGTTGAGATTTACAACAGCCATGGGGTGGCTAAGTGTGTTGTTGTGAGCATCGGTTACTTGGTACTGGTGACCAAGTAGGTGTTGTTCAGGGTGGACCAGTTTCTCTATGACCATAGTCACACTGGCACCAGTGTCCCTGTAGGCCTGAACCTCAACACCATTTATTAGGGGTAGCTGCTTGTACTTATCCATATTAAGGGGACAAGCAACTAAGGTGGCTAAATCAATAGCCCCCTCAGAGACTAACACAGCCTCTGTGGCCTCCCTAACAAGGCCAACCCCAACTAAATTACCAAAAGTGAGCCCAGCTACTCCCTTGGATTGGCTATTAGTAGGTTTGCTCCCACCACCACTGCTATTAGTAGGGACACTAGGTGTAGCAGTAGGGGTTGTAGAGGTAGGAGCAGTAGTGCCTTTCTTTGGACAACTGGGATCTGTTGTCCAATGGCCTTTTATTTTACATAAATAGCACCATGGTTTCTTTTCCTTGTTCTGATTAAAGGAGGATTTGGACCCACCACCCCCACCAGAGTGTTTTTGTGGGCCTGATGAAGACTCATTTTTAGATTTGTCCCCAACCTTGTCTGAAGACTTACCATCCTTCTTTTTGTTGCCATCTTTGTCACCCCCTGTATGAACCTTTCTGTTCACCCTTGTTCTGACCCATTTGTCTGCCTTCTTTCCCAATTCTTGGGGAGAGGTCAGATCAGAGTCCACCAAGTACTGGTGCAACAAATCAGACACACAATTATTAAGAATATGCTCCCTCAGGATTAAGTTATACAGGCTGTCATAATCAGTAACTTTACTGCCATGTGACCACCCCTCCAAGGCCTTCACTGAATGGTCAATGAAATCAACCCAGTCTTGTGAAGACTCCTTTTTGGTCTCTCTGAACTTTATCCTGTACTGTTCAGTGGTTAAGCCATAACCATCCAGGAGTGCATTCTTAAGAACTTGGAAATTATTAGCATCATTTTCTTTCACAGTAAGGAGCCTATCCCTACCTTTTCCACTAAATGATAGCCATAGGATAGCAGCCCACTGCCTTTGAGGGACATCCTGTACAACACAGGCCCTCTCAAGTGCAGCAAACCACTTGTTAATGTCATCCCCCTCCTTATAAGGGGGAACTATCTTGTGCAGATTCCTGGAATCATGCTCTTTTGCAGGATGACTATGGGGAATACTGCTGCTGCCACCATGGGTTTCTAAACCCAACTTCTGTCTTTCCTTCTCTAGTTCAAAAGACTGTCTATCCAAATCCAGCTGTTGCTTTTTAAGCTTCAGTCTGGTTTGTTCCACCCTCAACTTATTGAGTTCCCTCTCTAACATTCTGTCATCAGGGTTGGTGGGAGGGACATTCCTAGATACAGAGGTATGATGGGAATGAACAGAAGGAGACCTGTCCCTTACAGAAGCCACCCTAACAGCTTGGTTAACAGAAACATTACTACCAGTATGGTGAGAATAAATGCTTTTGCTATGATGTGAGACAACACTATTTGTATGGTGTGGCTCATCATCATTCCCAACTATGCTAGACTGTCTAGTAATGGGCAGGCTTGGAAGTTTCTTTCCTGAATCTTTTCCTGGGGGAGTCCCTGGATCAGATTGAGAACCATTAGCTACTTTTTCAACGGATGGGGCACTTTTAGCCTTATCATGTTCTCTAAGCATGTTAAGTAACAGTTCCAAGGAAGGATTCTTCCCTACACTCAAACCTCTCTCTATGCAGAGACTCCTTGCTCCTTTCCAGCTAAGGTGATCATATGCAAGTTTGGACAGATCAGCATTTTGGCCTGTGCCAGACATTTTTAGAGAGAGTTAAAGTGATAGAAAAAAAGAGAAAAAAGTTTGTCAGAGCTTTTAGAAAGACAGAGAAAAAAACTTTTAAAACTTTTTAGAACTTTTTAGAAAGTTAGAAGTACTTTTCAGCACTTAGAAAAGAGTGAAAAGAGGAAATGCAAAACTTTTTGGCTATGTGTATATACACTGACCTTGTTTTGTATATTTTTCTCTTATGAAAAGTACAATGACAAGAGTGGTAAGTAGTCTCAAAGCACTTATCCCACCACTGCACAACCAATGTAGGAGGCTGGACTGGCTTGTAGTGAGTACCAAGGGGTACTTGCACCTTGCACCAGGCCCAGATATCCCTTATTAGTGTATAGGGTGTCTAGCAGCTTAGGCTGATAGATAATGGTAGCTTAGCAGAGCAGCTTAGGCTGAACTAGGATACGTGTGAAGCTACCACAGTACCACTTAGTGTCATATGCACAATATCATAAGAAAACACAATACACAGTTACACTAAAAATAAAGGTACTTTATTTTTATGACAATATGCCAAAGTATCTTAGAGTGTACCCTCAGTGAGAGGATAGGAAATATACACAAGATATATATACACAATAGCAAAAATATGCAGTATAGTCTTAGAAAACAATGCAAACAATGTATAGTTACAATAGGATGCAATGGGGAAACATAGGGATAGGGGCAACACAAACCATATACTCCAAAAGTGGAATGCGAACCACGAATGGACCCCAAACCTATGTGACCTTGTAGAGGGTCGCTGGGACTATTAGAAAATAGTGAGAGTTAGAAAAATAACCCTCCCCAAGACCCTGAAAAGTGAGTGCAAAGTGCACTAAAGTTCCCCTAAGGACAATGTAGTTGTGTTAGAGGAATAATGCAGGAAAGACACAAACCAGCAATGCAACAACTGTGGATTTCCAATCTAGGGTACCTGTGGAACAAGGGGACCAAGTCCAAAAGTCACAAGCAAGTCGGAGATGGGCAGATGCCCAGGAAATGCCAGCTGCGGGTGCAAAGAAGCTTCTACTGGACAGAAGAAGCTGAGGTTTCTGCAGGAACGAAAAGGGCTAGAGACTTCCCCTTTGGTGGACGGATCCCTTTCGCCATGGAGAGTCGTGCAGAAGTGTTTTCCCGCCGAAAGGACGCCAACAAGCCTTGCTAGTCGCAAATCGTGCGTTTGGCGTTTTTGGACGCTGCTGGGGCCCAGGAGGGACCAGGAGGTCTCAAATTGGACCTGAAGAGAGAGGGGACGTCGAGCAAAACAAACAGCCCTCACAGAAGCACGTAGCACCCAAAGAAGTGCCAGAAACAGGCACTACGAGGATGCGTGAAACGGTGCTCGCCGAAGTTGTACAAAGGAGTCCCACGTCGCCGGAGACCAACTTAGAAAGTCGTGCAATGCAGGTTAGAGTGCCGTGGACCCAGGCTTGGCTGTGCACAAAGGATTTCCGCCGGAAGTGTACAGGGGCCGGAGTAGCTGCAAAGTCGCGGTTCCCAGCAATGCAGCCCAGCGAGGTGAGGCAAGGACTTACCTCCACCAAACTTGGACTGAAGAGTCACTGGACTGTGGGGGTCACTTGGACAGAGTCGCTGGATTCGAGGGACCTCACTCGTCGTGCTGAGAGGAGACCCAAGGGACCAGTAATGCAGCTTTTTGGTGCCTGCGGTTGCAGGGGGAAGATTCCGTCGACCTAGGGAGATTTCTTCGGAGCTTCTGGTGCAGAGAGGAGGCAGACTACCCCCACAGCATGCACAAGCAGGAAAACAGTCGAGAAGGCGGCAGGATCAGCGTTACAGAGTAGTCGTCTTTGCTACTATGTTGCAGGTTTGCAGGCTTCCAGCGCGGTCAGCAGTCGATTCCTTATCAGAAGGTGAAGAGAGAGATGCAGAGGAACTCGGATGAGCTCTTGCATTCCTTATCTAAAGTTTCCCCAGAGACAGAGACCCTAAATAGCCAGAAAAGAGGGTTTGGCTACTTAGGAGAGAGGATAGGCTACTAACACCTGAAGGAGCCTATCAGCAGGAGTCTCTGACGTCACCTGGTGGCACTGGCCACTCAGAGCAGTCCAGTGTGCCAGCAGCACCTCTGTTTCCAAGATGGCAGAGGTCTGGAGCACACTGGAGGAGCTCTGGACACCTCCCAGGGGAGGTGCAGGTCAGGGGAGTGGTCACTCCCCTTTCCTTTGTCCAGTTTCGCGCCAGAGCAGGGGCTAAGGGGTCCCTGAACCGGTGTAGACTGGCTTATGCAGAATTGGGCACATCTGTGCCCAAGAAAGCATTTCCAGAGGCTGGGGGAGGCTACTCCTCCCCTGCCTTCACACCATTTTCCAAAGGGAGAGGGTGTCACACCCTCTCTCAGAGGAAGTTCTTTGTTCTGCCATCCTGGGCCAGGCCTGGCTGGACCCCAGGAGGGCAGATGCCTGTCTGAGGGGTTGGCAGCAGCAGCTGCAGTGAAACCCCAGGAAGGGCAGTTTGGCAGAAGCAGGGTCTGTGCTACAGACCACTGGGATCATGGGATTGTGCCAACTATGCCAGGATGGCATAGAGGGGGCAATTCCATGATCATAGACATGTTACATGGCCATATTCGGAGTTACCATTGTGAAGCTACATATAGGTAGTGACCTATATGTAGTGCACGCGTGTAATGGTGTCCCCGCACTCACAAAGTTCAGGGAATTGGCTCTGAACAATGTGGGGGCACCTTGGCTAGTGCCAGGGTGCCCTCACACTAAGTAACTTTGCACCTAACCTTTACCAGGTAAAGGTTAGACATATAGGTAACTTATAAGTTACTTAAGTGCAGTGTAAAATGGCTGTGAAATAACGTGGACGTTATTTCACTCAGGCTGCAGTGGCAGGCCTGTGTAAGAATTGTCAGAGCTCCCTATGGGTGGCAAAAGAAATGCTGCAGCCCATAAGGATCTCCTGGAACCCCAATACCCTGGGTACCTCAGTACCATATACTAGGGAATTATAAGGGTGTTCCAGTAAGCCAATGTAAATTGGTAAAAATGGTCACTAGCCTGTTAGTGACAAATTGGAAAGAAATGAGAGAGCATAACCACTGAGGTTCTGATTATCAGAGCCTCAGTGAGACAGTTAGTCACTACACAGGTAACACATTCAGGCACACTTATGAGCACTGGGGCCCTGGGTTACCAGGGTCCCAGTGACACATACAACTAAAACAACATATATACAGTGAAAAATGGGGGTAACATGCCAGGCAAGATGGTACTTTCCTACAATTGGCACCCCGCCTTAGAACACCACCATACTAGAAAAAGACTATAGGTGGCACATCCTTCTCCGTTCAAGCAGCCAAACTATGGAATTCATTACCCGCAACTATAAGAGCCATAGATAACTTTCTTGTCTTGAGAAAACTACTCAAGAGTTGGCTCTTTCCTTCATAACCACCATATTCAAACAACTATAGACTGCATATGCCTATGTTGATAAAAAAAAATTCTGATTATGTGTATATTTCTAGTTATCTATAGTTCTTTAGAAAAATATGTATCACTACTATGTCATAACAATAAACTACACACACACTCTTTAAACTTGTTTAACTAAGTACATTTACCCATAGTTTTAAATATGTATTGTATGTACATATACTGTATGTGTGCATATGTGTGTGTATTCATGTGTGCATGTATGTGCGTGCGTGTGTATATATGTATATATATATATATATATATATATGTATATTTATATATATATATATGTATGTATGTGTGTATGTTGTTCTGTGCTTGGCATGTTAGTGGGTCATTGCATGGCTCCTGGGTGGGTTGTTATACTATGAATCCCTGCCCTCATCTTATATCACACTTATCTACCCATTATCATATGTCATGTCTCTATCAATCTATCCTCCATTCACACTCTGACTCATCCCAAATTTATTCTACTACTTTCATCTCCTAAATAACACTGACTAAGCTCTTTCCTCCGTTTCCACATTTAACTCACCAAACCTCACTTTACTACCATGACCTCCCAAACAACTCTACTAAATTCAGCCTCCTTTATCTCACCCTACTACTATGATCTCCCTAACCCCTTCCCCAGACTCTTTCCTTTCTCCATCCTCCTTTACTCATCCCAAGCCTAAATCCTATTACCATAGACTCCCAATTAACACTCCTGGATTCTTTCCTCTTCCACCCCTCTGTTACTCTAGTCAATCTAACTAACAAACTCTCATATTCGTGGCTCAAATTAACTCATAGTAATACTAAAACTGTACTCATATTTTCCCAATACTAATCCATCACTAATTCTTGTTGGGTTCCAGAGTAGCGTGCTACTTACCGAAAAGCGCTTCAACGCCTCGTCAGGGGTAGTAAGCGCTTTATAAATACTATTACAATACAATTCAATACAATACAATTCTGAAGTATTTGGTATATGGTTTTCTTATGAAAAGCACCAATGACAAAGTGGTAAAGCAGTTACAAGTACTTATACCACCGCTGCACCACCAATGTAGGAGGCTGGCCTGGCTTATAGTGGGTACTTAGTGGTTCTTACACCTTGTGCCAGGTCCAGTTATCCCTCATTAGTAGATCAGAAGTGTTTTAGCAGCTTAGGCTGATAGAGGTAGCTATAGCAGAACACCTTAGGCTGAACTAGGAGACATGCAAAGCTCCTACTATACCACTTATATCACATAGCATTATATCATAAGAAACACAATATTCAGAGTTACTAAAAAGGTACTTTATTTTAGTGACAATATGCTAAAAGTATCTCAGAGGACATACTCCCTTAGGAGGTAAGTAAAATACACAAAATATACACAAAAACCAAAATCAGGTAAGTAACCAGTTAGAAAAACAGTGCAAACACTATAGAACACAATAGGATGCAATAGGCCTAGGGACAACACAAACCATATCCTCTGAAAGTGGAATGCGAACCACGAAGAGACCCCAGGCCTAGTGTCGTGTATATAGGGTCACTGGGAGTGTAAGAAAACACTAAGGGTGTCCAAGATACCCCACCCCAAGACCCTGAAAAGTAGGAGTAAAGTTACCCTACTACCCCAGAAAGACAGTAAAGTCGAGATAAGGGATTCTGCAAAGACAACAACTGACTGTAAAGCACTGAAGACGGATTCCTGGAACTGAGGACCTGCAAAGGAAGCGGACCAAGTCCAAGAGTCACGCAATGTAGGAGGCTGGCCTGGCTTGTAGTGGGTACCAAGGGGTACTTACACCTTGCACCAGGTCCAGGTATCCCTTATTAGTGTAGAGGGGTGTCTAGCAGCTTAGGCTGATAGAAAAGGTAACTTAGCAGAGCAGCTTAGGCTGAACTAGGAGACGAGTGAAGCTCCTACAGTACCACTAGTGTAATATGCACAATATCATAAGAAAACACAATACACAGATGTAGGAGGCTGGCCTGGCTTGTAGTGGGTACCAAGGGGTACTTACACCTTGCACCAGGTCCAGGTATCCCTTATTAGTGTAGAGGGGTGTCTAGCAGCTTAGGCTGATAGAAAAGGTAGCTTAGCAGAGCAGCTTAGGCTGAACTAGGAGACGAGTGATGCTCCTACAGTACCACTAGTGTCATATGCACAATATCATAAGAAAACACAATACATAGATATACTAAAAATAAAGGTACTTTATTTTTATGACAATATGCCAAAGTATCTCAGTGAGTACCCTCAGTATGAGGATAGCAAATATACAGAAGATATATGTACACAATACCAAAATATGCAGTAATAGCAATAGAAAACAGTGTATAGTCACAATAGAATGCAATGGGGGCACATAGGGAGAGGGGCATCACAAACCATATACTCTAGAAGTGGAATGCGAACCACGAATGGACCCCAAACCTATGTGACCTTGTAGAGGGTCGCTGGGACTGTAAGGAAACAGTTAGGGTTAGAAAAATAGCCCACCCCAAGACCCTGAAAAGTGGGTGCAAAGTGCACCTAAGTTCCACAAAGAGCACAGAAGTCGTGATAGGGGAATTCTAAAAGGAAGACAAACACCAGAAATGCAACAACGATGGATTTCCTGACGAGAGAACCTGTGGAACAAGGGGACCAAGTCAAAGAGTCACGATCAAGTCGGGAGTGGGCAGATGCCCAGGAAATGCCAGCTGTGGGTGCAAAGAAGCTGCCACTGGATGGTAGAAGCTGTGGATTCTGCAAGAACGACAAGGGCTAGAAACTTCTCCTTTGGAGGATGGATGTCACACATCAAGAAGAGTCGTGCAAAGGTGTTTCCGTGCGGAAAGACCACAAACAAGCCTTGCTAGCTGCAAGGGTCGCGGTTAGGGTTTTTGGATGCTGCTGTGGCCCAGGAGGGACCAGGATGTTGCCAATTGCGTGAGGAGACAGAGGGGGCGCCCAGCAAGACAAGGAGCCCTCTCAGAAGCAAGCAGCACCCGCAGAAGTGCCAGAACAGGCACTACAAAGTGGAGTGAACCAGAGCTCACCCAAAGTCACAAAAGAGGGTCCCACGACGCCGGAGGACAACTCAGGAGGTCCTGCACTGCAGGTTAGAGTGTCAGGACCCAGGCTGGGATGCGCACAAAGGAAATCCTGGAAGAGTGCACAGGAGCCGGCGTAGCTGCAAAAAACACGATTCCCAGCAATGCAGTCTAGCGTGGGGAGGCAAGGACTTACCTCCACCAAATTTGGACTGAAGAGTCACTGGACTGTGCGAGTCAAATGGACAGAGTTGCTGAGTTCAAGGGACCTCGCTCATCGTGGTGAGAGGAGACCCAGAGGACCGGTGATGGAGTTCTTTGGTGCCTGCGGTTGCAGGGGGAAGATTCCGTCGACCCACAGGAGATTTCTACAGAGCTTCTAGTGCAGAGAGGAGGCAGACTACCCCCACAGCACGCACCACCAGGAAAACAGTCGAGAAGGCGGCAGGATCAGCGTTACAAGGTCGCAGTAGTCGTCTTTGCTACTTTGTTGCAGTTTTGCAGGCTTCCAGCGCGGTCAGCAGACGATTCCTTGTCAGAAGGTGAAGAGAGAGATGCAGAGGAACTCTGATGAGATCTTGCATTCGTTATCTAAAGAATTCCCCAAAGCAGAGACCCTAAATAGCCAGAAAAGGTGGTTTGGCTACTTAGAAGAGAGGATAGGCTAGCAACACCTGAAGGAGGTTGTCAGAAGGAGTCTCTGACGTCACCTGCTGGCACTTGCCACTCAGAGCAGTCCAGTGTGCCAGCAGCACCTCTGTTTCCAAGATGGCAGAGGTCTGGAGCATACTGGAGGAGCTCTGGGCACCTCCCAGGGGAGGGGCAGGTCAGCGGAGTGGTCACTCCCCTTTCCATTGTCCAGTTTTGCGCCAGAGCAGGGCTGGGGGATCCCTTAACCGGTGTAGACTGGCTTATGCAGAGATGGGCACCATCTGTGCCCATCAAAGCATTTCCAGAGGCTGGGGGAGGCTACTCCTCCCCAGCCCTGACACCTTTTTCCAAAGGGAGAGGGTGTAACACCCTCTCTCAGAGGAAGTCCTTTGTTCTGCCTTCCTGGGCCAGGCCTGGCTGGACCCCAGGAGGGCAGAAACCTGTCTAAGGGGTTGGCAGCAGCAGCAGCTGCAGTGAAACCCCGGGAAAGGTAGTTTGGCAGTACCCGGGTGGCATTGGGGTGACAATTCCATGATCTTAGACATGCTACATGGCCATGTTCGGAGTTACCATTGTGACGCTATACATATGTCGTGACATATGTATAGTGCACGCGTGTAATGGTGTCCCCGCACTCACAAAGTCCGGGGAATTTGCCCTGAACAATGTGGGGGCACTTTGGCTAGTGCCAGGGTGCCCACACACTAAGTAACTTAGCACCCAACCTTTACCAGGTAAAGGTTAGACATATAGGTGACTTATAAGTTACTTAAGTGCAGTGGTAAATGGCTGTGAAATAACATGGACGTTATTTCACTCAGGCTGCAGTGGCAGGCCTGTGTAAGATTAGTTAGATCTCCCTATGGGTGGCACAAGAAATGCTGCAGCCCATAGGGATCTCCTGGAACCCCAATACCCTGGGTACTTCAGTACCATATACTAGAGAATTATAAGGGTGTTCCAGTATGCCAATATAAATTGGTGAAATTGGTCACTAGCCTGTTAGTGACAATTTGGAAAGAAATGAGAGAGCATAACCACTGATGTTCTGGATAGCAGAGCCCCAGTGAGACAGTTAGTCATAACACAGGTAACACATACAGGGCACACTTATGAGCACTGGGGCCCTGGAAGGCAGGGTCCCAGTGACACATACACTAAAACAACATATATACAGTGAAATATGGGGGTAACATGCCAGGCAAGATGTTACTTTCCTACACAACCCCCCTGTAGGAGGCTGGACTGGCTTGTAGTGAGTACCAAGGGGTACTTGCACCTTGCACCAGGCCCAGTTATCCCTTATTAGTGTATAGGGTGTCTAGCAGCTTAGGCTGATAGATAATGGTAGCTTAGCAAAGCAGCTCAGGCTGAACTAGGAGACGTGTGAAGCTACTACAGTACCACTTAGTGTCATATGCACAATATCATAAGAAAACACAATACACAGTTATACTAAAAATAAAGGTACTTTATTTTTATGACAATATGCCAAAGTATCTTAGAGTGTACCCTCAGTGAGAGGATAGGAAATATACACAAGATATATATACACAATAGCAAAAATATGCAGTATAGTCTTAGAAAACAGTGCAAACAATGTATAGTTACAATAGGATGCAATGGGGAAACATAGGGATAGGGGCAACACAAACCATATACTCCAGAAGTGGAATGCGAACCACGAATGGACCCCAAACCTATGTGACCTTGTAGAGGGTCGCTGGGACTATTAGAAAATAGTGAGAGTTAGCAAAATAACCCTCCCCAAGACGCTGAAAAGTGAGTGCAAAGTGCACCAAAGTTCCCCTAAGGACAAAATAGTCGTGTTAGAGGGAAAATGCAAGGAAAACACAAATCAGCAATGCAACAACGATGGATTCCTGACTGAGGGTACCTGTGGAACAAGGGGACCAAGTCCAAAAGTCACAAGCAGCTCGGAGATGGGCAGAGGCCCAAGAAATGCCAGCGGTTGGTGCAAAGAAGCTCTTACTAGGCTGAAGAACTGTGAATACTGCAGGAACGACAAGGGCTAGAGACTTCCCCTTTGGAGGATGGATCCCCCACGCCTTGGAGAGTCGTGCAGAAGTGTTTTCCCGCCGGATGGACGCCAACAAACCTTGCTACACGCAAATCGTGCATTTGGCGTTTTTGGACGCTGCTGGGGCCCAGGAGGGACCAGGAGGTCGCAAATTGGACCTGCAGAGAGAGGGAACGTCGAGCAAGACAAAGAGCCCTCACTGAAGCAGGTAGCACCCGGAGAAGTGCCAGAAACAGGCACTACGAAGATGCGTGAAACGGTGCTCGCCGAAGTTGCACAAAGGAGTCCCACGTCGCCGGAGACCAACTTAGAAAGTCGTGCAATGCAGGTGAGAGTGCCGTGGACCCAGGCTTGGCTGTGCACGAAGGATTTCCGCCGGAAGTGCACAGGGGCCGGAGAAGCTTGCAAAGTCGCGGTTCCCAGCAATGCAGCCCAGCGAGGTGAGGCAAGGACTTACCTCCACCAAACTTGGGCTGAAGAGTCACTGGACTGTGGGGGTCACTTGGACGGTGTCGCTGGATTCGAGGGACCTCGCTCGTCGTGCTGAGAGGAGACCCAAGGGACCGGTAATGCAGCTTTTTGGTGCCTGCGGTTGCAGGGGGAAGATTCCGTCGACCCACGGGAGATTTCTTCGGAGCTTCTGGTGCAGAGAGGAGGCAGACTACCCCCACAGCATGCACAAGCAGGAAAACAGTCGAGAAGGCGGCAGGATCAGCGTTACAGAGTTGCAGTAGTCGTCTTTGCTACTATGTTGCAGGTTTGCAGGCTTCCAGCGCGGTCAGCGGTCGATTCCTTATCAGAAGGTGAAGAGGGAGATGCAGAGGAACTCGGCTGAGCTCATGCATTCGTTATCTGAAGTTTCCCCAGAGACAGAGACCCTAAATAGCCAG
This sequence comes from Pleurodeles waltl, assembly GCF_031143425.1. Lineage (NCBI taxonomy): Eukaryota > Metazoa > Chordata > Amphibia > Caudata > Salamandridae > Pleurodeles > Pleurodeles waltl. Next base: position 1,329,679,371 of record NC_090437.1, on the reverse strand, counting down.
AAAAGGGGGTTTGGCTACCTAGGAGAGAGGAAAGGCTACTAACACCTGAAGGAGCCTATCAGCAGGAGTCTCTGACGTCACCTGGTGGCACTGGCCACTCAGAGCAGTCCAGTGTGCCAGCAGCACCTCTGTTTCCAAGATGGCAGAGGTCTGGAGCACACTGGAGGAGCTCTGGACACCTCCCAGGGGAGGTGCAGGTCAGGGGAGTGGTCACTCCCCTTTCCTTTGTCCAGTTTCGCGCCAGAGCAGGGGCTAAGGGGTCCCTGAACCGGTGTAGACTGGCTTATGCAGAATTGGGCACCTCTGTGCCCAACAAAGCATTTCCAGAGGCTGGGGGAGGCTACTCCTCCCCTGCCTTCACACCATTTTCCAAAGGGAGAGGGTGTCACACCCTCTCTCAGAGGAAGTTCTTTGTTCTGCCATCCTGGGCCAGGCCTGGCTGGACCCCAGGAGGGCAGCTGCCTGTCTGAGGGGTTGGCAGCAGCAGCAGCTGCAGTGAAACCCCAGGAAGGGCAGTTTGGCAGTACCAGGGTCTGTGCTACAGACCACTGGGATCATGGAATTGTACCCACAATGCCAGGATGGCATAGAGGGGGCAATTCCATGATCATAGACATGTTACATGGCCATATTCGGAGTTACCATGGTGAATCTACATATAGGTAGTGACCTATATGTAGTGCACGCGTGTAATGGTGTCCCCGCACTCACAAAGTTCAGGGAATTGGCTCTGAACAATGTGGGGGCACCTTGGCTAGTGCCAGGGTGCCCTCACACTAAGTAACTTTGCACCCAACCTTTACCAGGTAAAGGTTAGACATATAGGTGACTTATAAGTTACTTAAGTGCAGTGTAAAATGGCTGTGAAATAACGTGGACGTTATTTCACTCAGGCTGCAGTGGCAGGCCTGTGTAAGAATTGTCAGAGCTCCCTATGGGTGGCAAAAGAAATGCTGCAGCCCATAGGGATCTCCTGGAACCCCAATACCCTGGGTACCTCAGTACCATATACTAGGGAATTATAAGGGTGTTCCAGTAAGCCAATGTGAATTGGTAAAATTGGTCACTAGCCTGTTAGTGACAATTTAAAAGTAATGAGAGAGCATAACCACTGAGGTTCTGGTTAGCAGAGCCTCAGTGAGACAGTTAGGCACCACACAGGGAACATACACATGCACACCTATGGGCACTGGGGCCCTGTGTGACAGGGTCCCAGTGACACATACATATAGGCCACAAACCTATGAGCACTGGGGTCCTGACCAGCAGGATCCCAGTGACACATAACAACCATACTGAAAACATGGTGTTTTCACTATGAGCACTGAGGCCTGGCTATCAGGATCCCAGTGAGACAGTGAAAACAGTGACAAACACCCTGACATACACTCACAAACAGGCCAAAAGTGGGGGTAACAAGGCTAGAAAGAGGCTACCTTCTCACACCCCCCCCGAAGGACAATAAGACTAGCCATGACCTGATGAGTCTTCATTGTCTAAGTGGAAATATCTGGAGAGTCCATCTGCATTGGAGTGGCTACTCCCAGGTCTATGTTCCACTGTATAGTCCATTCCCTGTAGGGATATGGACCACCTCAACAATTTAGGATTTTCACCTTTCATTTGATTTAGCCAAAGTAGAGGTTTGTGATCTGTCTGAACAATGAAGTGAGTGCCAAACAGGTGTGGCCTCAACTTCTTCAGTGCCCAGACCACAGCAAAGGCCTCCCTCTCTATGGCAGACCAACGCTTTTCTCTAGGGGTCAACCTCCTGCTGCTTAAAGCAACAGGTTGATCCTGGCCCTCAGAATTAAGTTCTGATAAGACTCCCCCTACCCCTAATTCAGATGCATCAGTTCGGACAATTAATTTTTTGGAGTAACATGGGCTTTTCAGGACAGGTGCAGAGCACATGGCCTGCTTCAGCTCCTCAAAAGCTTTCTGACAGTTTGCTGTCCATAATACCTTTTTAGGCATTTTCTTAGATGTGAGGTCATTAAGGGGGCTGCAATGGAGCCATAGTTCTTTATGAACCTCCTGTAATACCCAGTGAGGCCTAGAAAGGCTCTCACCTGAGTCTGAGTTGTAGGGGGAGCCCAATCTATTATAGTTTGGATTTTCCCCTGAAGTGGTGCAATCTGTTCTCCACCTACCAGGTGTCCCAGATAAACCACCTTTCCCTGCCATATCTGGCACTTTGAACCCTTGATAGTGAGTCCTGCCTTTTGCAGGGCCTCCAAAACTTTCCACAGGTGGACCAGGTGATCATCCCAGCTGGAGCTAAAGACAGCTATATCATCTAGATATGCTGCACTAAAAGCCTCCAACCCCTGCAGGACTGTATTCACCAACCTCTGAAAAGTGGCAGGTGCATTCTTCAACAAAAAAGGCATTACTGTGAATTGGTAGTGCCCTCCAATGGTTGAAAATGCAGTTTTTGCTTTTGCATCCTCTGATAATTGATCTGCCAATACCCTGCAGTCAAATCAAAGGTGCTTAGATACTTGGCAGATGCCAGTGTATCTATTAGCTCATCTGCCCTGGGTATAGGGTGAGCATCAGTTTTAGTTACCTGGTTGAGACCTCTGAAATCTACACAAAATCTAATTTCCTTCTTTCCATCTTTGGAATGAGGTTTTGGTACAAGTACCACAGGAGAGGCCCATGGACTTTCAGAGTGCTCAACCACTCCCAGTTCAAGCATTTTCTGAACCTCTTGTTTTATGCAGTCCCTGACATGGTCAGGCTGCCTATAGATCTTACTTTTGACAGGCAAGCTGTCTCCAGTATCTATAGTGTGCTCACACCAAGAAGTGGTGCCTGGCCCAGTAGAAAAGAGTTCAGAAAACGGACCCAGGAGATTTATGCAGTGGTCTTTCTGCTCAGCAGTAAGACAATCTGCCAGAACTACACCTTCCACTAGAGCATCTTGTTCTGTGGAAGAGAAGAGATCAGGGAGAGGGTCACTCTCTTCTTCCTGTCCTTCATCTGTTGCCATGAGCAGGGTGAGATCAGCCCTGTCATAGTAGGGTTTCAGGTGATTGAGATGGTGCACCCTAAGGGGACTCCTGGCAGTGCCTAAGTCAACTAAGTAGGTGACTTCACCCTTTTTCTCAACAATAATGTGGGGTCCACTCCATTTGTCTTGGAGTCCTCTTGGGGCCACAGGCTCCAAGACCCACACTTTCTGCCCTGGTTGGTACTGAATCAGAACAGCCTTCTGGTCATGCCATTGCTTTTGGAGCTCTTGGCTGGCCTGAAGGTTTTTGCTGGCCTTTTTCATGTACTCAGCCATCCTAGATCTTGGGCCAAGTACATAGTCCACTATGTCTTGCTTAGGAGCTTTTAAAGGTTGTTCCCAACCCTCCTTCACAAGTGTTAGAGGACTTCTTACAGGGTGTCCAAATAGGAGTTCAAAAGGGCTGAAGCCCACTCCTTTTTGGGGTACCTCCCTGTAAGCAAAAAAAAGGCACGGTAACAAGACATCCCATCTCCTGCGGAGTTTTTCAGGGAGTCCCATTATCATTCCTTTGAGAGTTTTATTAAACCTCTCAACTAGTCCATTTGTTTGTGGATGATAGGGTGTGGTGAACTTGTATGTCACACCACATTCCTTCCACATGGCCTTTAAGTAAGCAGACATAAAATTGCTTCCCCTGTCTGATACCACCTCTTTTGGGAAGCCCACCCTGGAAAAGATTCCCAGGAGGGCCTTTGCCACTGCAGGAGCTGTAGAGGTCCTTAGAGGAATTGCTTCAGGATATCTGGTGGCATGGTCCACTACCACCAAGATAAACCTATTGCCTGAAGCAGTAGGAGGGTCAAGGGGGCCAACTATGTCAACCCCTACCCTTTCAAAGGGAACCCCAACCACAGGCAGTGGAATAAGGGGTGCCTTTGGGGTGCCACCTGTTTTGCCACTGGCTTGACATGTTTCACAGGACTTACAAAATTCCTTTGTGTCCTCTGACATTCTAGGCCAATGAAACAAGGGGAAAAGCATGTCCCAAGTTTTCATTTGCCCTAAATGTCCAGCTAAGGGAATGTTGTGGGATAGAGTTAGGAGGAGCTTTCTGTATTCCTGAGGAATCACCAATCTCCTGGCAGCTCCAGGTTTTGGATCCCTTGCTTCAGTATACAATGTGTTGTCCTCCCAGTAAACTCTGTGAGAGTCACTGACATCCCCATTTGCTTGTTTGACAGCTTGCTGCCTTAGACCCTCTAGTGTGGGACAGGTATGCTGTGCCACACTCAGCTCCTCCCTGGCAGGCCCCCTTTCACCCAAAAGCTCAGCAGTGTCTGCTTACAGCTCCTCTGGTGTAGGTTCTGCACACGTTGGAAATTCTTCTTCCTCAGAAGTTGAATCCACTGTAGAGGGAGGGATAGTAGGTAGTGTTTTACCTTTACTAACCCTAGCTTTAGGGAGCACTTGGTCCATTCTTCCAGGATCCAAGTCACCCTGTCCTTTTTGCTTTTTTGCCTGAGCCCTGGTTAAAGCAGAAATATGCCCTGGAATGCCCAGCATTGCTGCATGAGCCTCCAACTCCACTTCTGCCCAAGCTGATGTCTCTAAAACGTTCCCTAGTAGACAGTCTACAGGTAAATCTGAGGCAATCACAACTTTCTTTGGACCAGTAAACCCCCCCCAGTTGAGATTTGGGTGGCTAAGAGTGTTGTTATGAGCATTAGTCACTTGGTACTGGTGACCAAGTAGGTGTTGTTCAGGGTGGACCAGTTTCTCTATTACCATTGTAACACTGGCACCTGTGTCCCTGTAGGCCTGAACCTCAACACCATTTATTAGGGGAAGTTGCTTGTACTTATCCATCTTAAGGGGACAAGCAACCAAGGTGGCCAAATCAATGGCACCCTCAGAGACTAACACAGCCTCTGTGGTCTCCCTAACTATACCAACCCCAACTAAGTTACCAAAAGTGAGCCCAGCTACTCCCTTGGATTGGCTATTAGTAGGTTTGCTCCCACCACCACTGCTATTACTAGGGGCACTAGGTGTAGCAGCAGGGGTTGTAGTGGTAGGAGGCTTGGTGCTTTTCTTTGGACAACTGGGATCTGTTGTCCAATGGCCTTTTACTTTACATAAATAGCACCATGGTTTCTTTACTTGATTTTGATTTGAAGAGGATTTGGGCCCACCACCCCCACCAGAGTGTTTTTGTGGGCCTGATGAAGACTCATTTTTAGATTTGTCCCCACCCTTGTCAGAAGACTTACCATCCTTCTTCTTGCCATCTTTGTCACCCCCTGTAAGAACTTTTCTGTTCACCCTTGTTCTGACCCATTGTAGGAAAGTACCATCTTGCCTGGCATGTTACCCCCATTTTTCACTGTATATATGTTGTTTTAGTTGTATGTGTCACTGGGACCCTGTTCACCAGGGCCCCAGTGCTCATAAGTGTGCCTGAATGTGTTACCTGTGTAGTGACTAACTGTCTCACTGAGGCTCTGCTAATCAGAACCTCAGTGGTTATGCTCTCTCATTTCTTTCTAAATTGTCACTAACAGGCTAGTGACCAATTTTACCAATTTACATTGGCTTACTCGAACACCCTTATAATTCCCTAGTATATGGTACTGAGGTACCCAGGGTATTGGGGTTCCAGGAGATCCCTATGGGCTGCAGCATTTCTTTTGCCACCCATAGGGAGCTCTGACAATTCGTACACAGACCTGCCACTGCAGCCTGAGTGAAATAACGTCCACGTTATTTCACAGCCATTTTACACTGCACTTAAGTAACTTATAAGTCACCTATATGTCTAACCTTTACCTGGTAAAGGTTAGGTGCAAAATTACTTAGTGTGAGGGCACCCTGGCACTAGCCAAGGTGCCCCCACATTGTTCAGGGCCAATTCCCTGAACTTTGTGAGTGCGGGGACACCATTACACGCGTGCACTACATATAGGTCACTACCTATATGTAGCTTCACAATGGTAACTCCGAATATGGCCATGTAACATGTCTATGATCATGGAATTGCCCCCTCTATGCCATCCTGGCATTGTTGGCACAATTCCATGATCCCAGTGGTCTGTAGCACAGACCCTGGTACTGCCAAACTGCCTTTCCTGGGGTTTCACTGCAGCTGCTGCTGCTGCCAACCCCTCAGACAGGTTTCTGCCCTCCTGGGGTCAAGTCCAGGCCTGTCCCAGGATGGCAGAACAAAGGACTTCCTCTGAGAGAGGGTGTTACACCCTCTCCCTTTGGAAAATGGTGTGAAGGCAGGGGAGGAGTAGCCTCCCCCAGCCTCTGGAAATGCTTTCTTGGGCACAGATGTGCCCAATTCTGTATAAGCCATTCTACACCGGTTCAGGGGACCCCTTAGCCCTGCTCTGGCGCGAAACTGGACAAAGGAAAGGGGAGTGACCACTCCCCTGACCTGCACTTCCCCTGGGAGGTGTCCAGAGCTCCTCCAGTGTGCTCCAGACCTCTGCCATCTTGGAAACAGAGGTGCTGCTGGCACACTGGACTGCTCTGAGTGGCCAGTGCCACCAGGTGACGTCAGAGACTCCTTCTGATAGGCTCCTTCAGGTGTTGCTAGCCTATCCTCTCTCCTAAGTAGCCAAACCCTCTTTTCTGGCTATTTAGGGTCTCTGTCTCTGGGGAAACTTTAGATAACGAATGCAAGAGCTCATCCGAGTTCCTCTGCATCTCTCTCTTCACCTTCTGCCAAGGAATCGACTGCTGACCGCGCTGGAAGCCTGCAAAACTGCAACATAGTAGCAAAGACGACTACTGCAACTCTGTAACGCTGATCCTGCCGCCTTCTCGACTGTTTTCCTGGTGGTGCATGCTGTGGGGGTAGTCTGCCTCCTCTCTGCACTAGAAGCTCCGAAGAAATCTCCCGTGGGTCGACGGAATCTTCCCCCTGCAACCGCAGGCACCAAAAAGCTGCATTACCGGTCCCTTGGGTCTCCTCTCAGCACGACGAGCGAGGTCCCTCGAATCCAGCAACTCTGTCCAAGTGACTCCCACAGTCCAGTGACTCTTCAGTCCAAGTTTGGTGGAGGGAAGTCCTTGCCTCACCTTACTAGACTGCATTGCTGGGAACCGCGACTTTTGCAGCTACTCCGGCCCCTGTGCACTTCCGGTGGAAATCCTTTGTGCACAGCCAAGCCTGGGTCCACGGCACTCTAACCTGCATTGCACGACTTTCTAAGTTGCTCTCCGGCGACGTGGGACTCCTTTGTGTAACTTCGGGTGAGCACAGTTTCACGCATCCTTGTAGTGCCTGTTTCTGGCACTTCTCTGGGTACTACCTGCTGCTGAGAGGGCTCCTTGTCTTGCTCGACGTACCCTCTCTCTCCTGGTCCAATTTGCGACCTCCTGGTCCCTCCTGGGCCACAGCAGCATCCAAAAACGCTAACCGCACGATTTGCAGCTAGCAAGGCTTGTTGTTGTTCTTTCGGCGGGAAAACACTTCTGCACGACTCTCCACGGCGAGACGGAACCGTCCACCAAAGGAAAAGTCTCTAGCCCTTTTCGTTCCTGTGAAAACCTCAGCTTCTTCTGTCCAGTAGAAGCTTCTTTGCTCCCACAGCTGGCATTTCCTGGGCATATGCCCATCTCCGAATTGCTTGTGACTTTTGGACTTGGTCCCCTTGTTCCACAGGTACTCTAGATTGGAAATCCACAGTTGTTGCATTGTTGGTTTGTGTCTTCCCTGCATTATTCCTCTAACACGACTTCTTTGTCCTTAGGGGAACTTTAGTGCACTTTGCACTCACTTTTCAGGGTCTTGGGGAGGGCTAATTTTCTAACTCTCACTATTTTCTAATAGTCCCAGCGACCCTCTACAAGGTCACATAGGTTTGGGGTCCATTCGTGGTTCGCATTCCACTTTTGGAGTATATGGTTTGTGTTGCCCCTATCCCTATGTGTCCCCATTGCATCCTATTGTAACTATACATTGTTTGCACTGTTTTCTAAGACTATACTGCATATTTTTGCTATTGTGTATATATATCTTGTGTATATTTCCTATCCTCTCACTGAGGGTACACTCTAAGATACTTTGGCATATTGTCATAAAAATAAAGTACCTTTATTTTTAGTAAACCTGTGTATTGTGTTTTCTTATGATATTGTGCAAGTGACACTTGTGGTACTGTAGTAGCTTCACACGTCTCCTAGTTCAGCCTAAGCTGCTCTGCTAAGCTACCATTATCTATCAGCCTAAGCTGCTAGACACCCTATACACTAATAAGGGATAACTGGGCCTGGTGCAAGGTGCAAGTACCCCTTGGTACTCATTACAAGCCAGTCCAGCCTCCTACATTGGTTGTGCAGCGGTGGGATAAGTGCTTTGAGACTACTTACCACTCTTGTCATTGTACTTTTCATAAGAGAAAAATATACAAAACAAGGTCAGTGTATATACACATAGCCAAAAAGTTTTGCATTTCCTCTTTTCACTCTATTCTAAGTGCTGAAAAGTACTTCTAAACTTTCTAAAAAGTTCTAAAATATTTTAAAAGTTTTTTCTCTGTCTTTCTAAAACCTCTGACAAACTTTTTCCTCTTTTTCTATCACTTTAACTCTCTCTAAAAAGTCTGGCACAGGCCAAAATGTTGACCTGTCTAAGATTGCATATGATCACCTTATCTGGAAAGGAGCAAGGAGTCTCTGCATAGAGAGAGGTTTGAGTGTAGGGAAGAATCCTTCCTTGGAACTGTTACTTAACATGCTTAGAGAACAAGATAATGCTAAAGGTGCCCCATCTGTTGAAAAAGTAGCTAATGGTTCTCAATCTGATCCAGGGACTCCCCCAGGTAAAGGTTCAGGAAAGAAACTTCTTAGCCTTCCCATTACAAGACAGTCTAGCATAGTTGGTACTGAGGTGGAGTCACATCATACAGATGATGTGCTCTCACATTAAACTGTCAGACAAGCTGTTAGGGTGCCCTCTGTAAGGGACAGGTCTCCTTCTGTTCATTCCCATCATACCTCTGAATCTAGAAATGTCCCCCCCCACCAACCCTGATGACAGATTGTTAGAAAGGGAACTCAATAAGTTGAGGGTGGAACAAACCAGACTGAAGCTTAAAAAGCAACAGCTGGATTTTGATAGACAGTCTTTAGAATTGGAGAAGGAAAGACAGAAGTTGGGTTTAGAAACCCATGGTGGCAGCAGCAGTATTCCCCATAGTCATCCTGCAAAAGAGCATGATTCCAAGAATCTGCACAAGATAGTTCCCCCTTATAAGGAGGGGGATGACATTAACAAGTGGTTTGCTGCACTTGAGAGGGCCTGTGTTGTACAGGATGTCCCTCAAAGGCAGTGGGCTTCTATCCTATGGCTATCATTTAGTGGAAAAGGTAGGGATAGGCTCCTTACTGTGAAAGAAAGTGATGCCAAAAATTTTACAGTTCTTAAGAATGCACTCCTGGATGGTTATGGCTTAACCACTGAACAGTACAGGATAAAGTTCAGAGAGACCAAAAAGGAGTCTTCACAAGACTGGGTTGATTTCATTGACCATTCAGTGAAGGCCTTGGAGGGGTGGTTACATGGCAGTAAAGTTGCTGATTATGACAGCCTGTATAACTTGATCCTGAGAGAGCATATTCTTAATAATTGTGTGTCTGATTTGTTGCACCAGTACTTGGTGGACTCTGATCTGACCTCTCCCCAAGAATTGGGAAAGAAGGCAGACAAATGGGTCAGAACAAGGGTGAACAGAAAAGTTCATAGAGGGGGTGACAAAGATGGTAACAAAAAGAAGGATGGTAAGTCTTCTGACAAGGGTTGGGGAGAAATCTAAAAATGAGTCTTCATCAGGCCCACAAAAACACTCTGGTGGGGGTGGTGGGTCCAAATCCTCCTTTAATCAAAAGAAAGAAAAGAAACCATGGTGCTATTTATGTAAAGTAAAAGGCCATTGGACAACAGATCCCAGTTGTCCAAAGAAAAGCACCAAGCCTCCTACCACTACAACCCCTACTGCTACAGCTAGTGTCCCTACTAATAGCAGTGGTGGTGGGAGCAAACCTACTAATAGCCAATCCAAGGGAGTAGCTGGGCTCACTATTGGTAACTTAGTTGGGGTTGCCCTTGTTAGGGAGGCCACAGAAGCTGTGTTAGTCTCTGAGGGGGCTATTGATTTAGCCACCTTAGTTGCTTGTCCCCTTAATATGGATAAGTACAAGCAGCTACCCCTAATAAATGGTGTTGAGGTTCAGGCCTACAGGGACACTGGTGCCAGTGTGACTATGGTCATAGAGAAACTGGTCCACCCTGAACAACACCTACTTGGTCACCAGTACCAAGTAACCGATGCTCACAACAACACACTTAGGCACCCCATGGCTGTTGTTAATCTCAACTGGGGGGGGGGGTTACTGGTCCAAAGAAAGTTGTGGTAGCCACAGATTTACCTGTAGACTGTCTAGTAGGAAATGATTTGGAGACATCAGCTTGGTCAGATGTGGAGTTGGAGGCCCATGCAGCAATGCTGGGAATCCCAGGGCATATTTTTGCTTTAACCAGGGCTCAGACCAAAAAGCAAAAAGGACAGGGAAGCTTGGATCCTGGAACAATGGACCAAGTGCTCCCTAAAGCTAGGGCTAGTAGAAGCAAACCACTTCCTACTATCCCTCCCTCTACAGTGGATTCTACTTCTGAGGAAGAAGAATTCCCTCCATGTGCAGAACCTACACCAGAGGAGCTGGAAGCAGATACTGCTGAGATTTTGGGTGAAGGGGGGCCTGCCAGGGAGAAGCTGAGTGTGGCACAGCAAACCTGTCCCACATTAGAGGGTCTAAGACAGCAAGCTGTCAAACAGGCTAATGGGGATGTCAGTGACTCTCACAGAGTTTACTGGGAGGACAACCTCTTGTACACTGAGCATAGGGATCCTAAACCTGGAGCTGCCAGGAGATTAGTGATTCCTCAGGAGTACAGAAAGTTCTTCCTAACTCTTGCCCACGACATTCCCCTAGCTGGGCATCTGGGACAAATGAAAACTTGGGACAGGCTTCTTCCCTTGTTTCATTGGCCTAGGATGTCTGAGGACACAAAAGATTTTTGTAAGTCCTTTGAAACCTGTCAAGCTAGTGGCAAGACAGGTGGCACTCCAAAGGCACCCCTTATTCCACTGCCTGTGGTTGGGGTTCCCTTTGAAAGGGTAGGGGTTGACATAGTTGGCCCCCTTGACCCTCCTACTGCTTCAGGCAATAGATTCATCTTGGTGGTAGTGGACCATGCCACAAGATATCCTGAAGCTATTCCTTTAAGGACCACTACAGCTCCTGCAGTGGCAAAGGCCCTCCTGGGAATATTTTCCAGGGTGGGCTTTCCAAAGGAAGTAGTATCAGACAGGGGAAGCAATTTCATGTCTGCATACTTAAAGGCCATGTGGAAGGAGTGTGGTGTAACTTATAAATTCACTACACCCTATCATCCACAAACAAATGGACTGGTGGAGAGATTTAACAAAACTCTCAAAGGCATGATTATGGGTCTCCCTGAAAAACTCCGCAGGAGATGGGATATCCTGTTACCATGCCTCCTTTTTGCCTACAGGGAGGTACCCCAGAAAGGAGTGGACTTCAGCCCGTTTGAACTTCTTTTTGGACACCCTGTTAGGGGTCCACTCACACTTGTAAAGGAGGGTTGGGAACAACCTTTAAAAGCTCCTAAGCAAGATATTGTGGATTATGTACTTGGCCTCAGATCAAGGATGGCTGAGTACCTGAAAAAGGCCAGCAAAAACCTTCTGGCCAGCCAAGAGCTCCAGAAGCAATGGCATGATCAGAAGGCTGTTTTGGTTCAGTACCAACCAGGGCAGAAAGTGTGGGTCTTGGAGCCTGGGGCCCCAAGAGCACTCCAAGATAAATGGAGTGGTCCCCACACAATTGTTGAGAAAAAGGGTGAAGTCACCTATTTAGTTGACTTAGGCACTGCAAGGAGTCCCCTTAGGGTACTCCATGTAAACTGCCTGAAACCCTACTATGACAGGGCTGATCTCACCCTGCTCATGGCAACTGATGAGGGTCAGGAAGAAGACAGTGATCCTCTACCTGATCTCTTCTCTTCCACAGAACAAGATGCTCTTGTGGAAGGTGTAGTTTTGGCTGATTGTCTTACTGCTAAGCAGAAAGACCATTGCATAAATCTCCTAGATCAATTCTCTGAACTCTTCTCTACTGTGCCAGGTACCACTTCTTGGTGTGAGCACACTATAGATACTGGAGACAGTTTACCTGTCAAAAGTAAGATCTATAGGCAGCCTGACCATGTCAGGGACTGCATAAAGCAAGAGGTGCAGAAAATTTTAGAACTAGGAGTGGTTGAGCACTCTGAAAGTCCATGGGCTTCTCCTGTGGTACTTGTACCAAAACCAAATTCCAAAGATGGAAAGAAGGAAATGCTGTTTTGTGTAGACTATAGAGGTCTCAACCTGGTAACCAAAACTGATGCTCACCCTATACCCACGGCAGATGAGCTCATAGATACACTGGCATCTGCCAAGTATCTAAGCACTTTTGATTTGACTGCAGGGTATTGGCAGATCAAATTGTCAGAAGATGCTAAACCTAAAACTGCATTTTCAACCATTGGAGGCCATTACCAGTTTACTGTAATGCCTTTTGGTTTGAAAAATGCACCTGCCACTTTTCAAAGGTTGGTGAACACAGTCCTGCAAGGGCTGGAGGCTTTCAGTGCAGCATATTTGGACGATATAGCTGTCTTTAGCTCCAGCTGGGATGATCACCTGGTCCACCTATGGAAAGTTTTGGAGGCCCTGCAAAAGGCAGGCCTCACTATCAAGGCTTCAAAGTGCCAGATAGGGCAGGGTAAGGTGGTTTATCTGGGACACCTTGTTGGTGGGGAACAGATTGCACCACTACAGGGGAAAATCCAAACAATTATTGATTGGGTTCCCCCTACCACTCAGACTCAGGTGAGAGCCTTCCTAGGCCTCACTGGGTATTACAGGAGGTTCATTAAGAACTATGGCTCCATTGCAGCCCCTCTTAATGACCTCACATCCAAGAAAATGCCTAAAAAGGTATTATGGACAGCAAACTGTCAGAAAGCTTTTGAGGAGCTGAAGCAGGCCATGTGCTCTGCACCTGTCCTGAAAAGCCCTTGTTACTCTAAAACATTCTATGTCCAAACTGATGCATCTGAATTAGGAGTAGGGGCAGTCCTATCACAACTTAATTCTGAGGGCCAGGATCAACCTGTTGCTTTTATGAGTAGGAGGTTGACCCCTAGAGAAAAGCGTTGGTCTACCATAGAGAGGGAGGCCTTTGTTGTGGTCTGGGCTCTGAAGAAGTTGAGGCCATACTTGTTTGGCACTCACTTCATTGTTCAGACAGACCACAAACCTCTACTTTGGCTAAAACAAATGAAAGGTGAAAATCCTAAATTGTTGAGGTGGTCCATATCCCTACAGGGAATGGACTATACAGTGGAACATAGACCTGGGAGTAGCCACTCCAATGCAGGTGGACTCTCCAGATATTTCCACTTAGACAATGAAGACTCATCAGGTCATGGCTAGTCTTATTGTCCTTCGTTTGGGAGGGGGGTTGTGTAGGAAAGTACCATCTTGCCTGGCATGTTACCCCCATTTTTCACTGTATATATGTTGTTTTAGTTGTATGTGTCACTGGGACCCTGTTCACCAGGGCCCCAGTGCTCATAAGTGTGCCTGAATGTGTTACCTGTGTAGTGACTAAGTGTCTCACTGAGGCTCTGCTAATCAGAACCTCAGTGGTTATTGTAGGAGGCTGGACTGGCTTGTAGTGAGTACCAAGGGGTACTTGCACCTTGCACCAGGCCCAGTTATCCCTTATTAGTGTATAGGGTGTCTAGCAGCTTAGGCTGATAGATAATGGTAGCTTAGCAGAGCAGCTTAGGCTGAACTAGGAGACGTGTGAAGCTACTACAGTACCACTTAGTGTCATATGCACAATATCATAAGAAAACACAATACACAGTTATACTAAAAATAAAGGTACTTTATTTTTATGACAATATGCCAAAGTATCTTAGAGTGTACCCTCAGTGAGAGGATAGGAAATATACACAAGATATATATACACAATAGCAAAAATATGCAGTATAGTCTTAGAAAACAGTGCAAACAATGTATAGTTACAATAGGATGCAATGGGGAAACATAGGGATAGGGGCAACACAAACCATATACTCCAAAAGTGGAATGTGAACCACGAATGGACCCCAAACCTATGTGACCTTGTAGAGGGTCGCTGGGACTATTAGAAAATAGTGAGAGTTAGAAAAATAACCCTCCCCAAGACCCTGAAAAGTGAGTGCAAAGTGCACTAAAGTTCCCCTAAGGACAAAATAGTCGTGTTAGAGGGAAAATGCAAGGAAAACACAAATCAGCAATGCAACAACGATGGATTCCTGTCTGAGGGTACCTGTGGAACAAGGGGACCAAGTCCAAAAGTCACAAGCAGCTCGGAGATGGGCAGATGCCCAAGAAATGCCAGCGGTTGGTGCAAAGAAGCTCTTACTGGGCTGAAGAACTGTGAATACTGCAGGAACGACAAGGGCTAGAGACTTCCCCTTTGGAGGATGGATCCCACACGCCTTGGCGAGTCGTGCAGAAGTGTTTTCCCGCCGGATGGACGCCAACAAGCCTTGCTACACGCAAATCGTGCGTTTGGCTTTTTTGGACGCTGCTGGGGCCCAGGAGGGACCAGGAGGTCGCAAATTGGACCTGTAAAGAGAAGGGAAGTCGAGCAAGACAAAGAGCCCTCACTGAAGCAGGTAGCACCCGGAGAAGTGCCAGAAACAGGCACTACGGGGATGCGTGAGGAGGAGTCCCACGTCGCCGGAGACCAACTTAGAAAGTCGTGCAATGCAGGTTAGAGTGCCGTGGACCCAGGCTTGGCTGTGCACGAAGGATTTCCGCCGGAAGTGCACAGGGGCCGGAGTAGCTTGCAAAGTCGCGGTTCCCAGCAATGCAGCCCAGCGAGGTGAGGCAAAGACTTACCTCCACCAAACTTGGGCTGAAGAGTCACTGGACTGTGGGGGTCACTTGGACAGCGTCGCTGGATTCGAGGGACCTCGCTCGTCATGCTGAGAGGAGACCCAAGGGACCGGAAATGCAGCTTTTTGGTGCCTGCGGTTGCAGGGGGAAGATTCCGTCGACCCACGGGAGATTTCTTCGGAGCTTCTGGTGCAGAGAGGAGGCAGGCTACCCCCACAGCATGCACAAGCAGGAAAACAGTCGAGAAGGCTGCAGGATCAGCGTTACAGAGTTGCAGTAGTCGTCTTTGCTACTATGTTGCAGGTTTGCAGGCTTCCAGCGCGGTCAGCGGTCGATTCCTTATCAGAAGGTGAAGAGGGAGATGCAGAGGAACTCGGCTGAGCTCATGCATTCGTTATCTAGAGTTTCCCCAGAGACAGAGACCCTAAATAGCCAGAAAAGAGGGTTTGGCTACCTAGGAGAGAGGATAGGCTACTAACACCTGAAGGAGCCTATCAGCAGGAGTCTCTGACGTCACCTGGTGGCACTGGCCACTCAGAGCAGTCCAGTGTGCCAGCAGCACCTCTGTTTCCAAGATGGCAGAGGTCTGGAGCACACTGGAGGAGCTCTGGACACCTCCCAGGGGAGGTGCAGGTCAGGGGAGTGGTCACTCCCCTTTCCTTTGTCCAGTTTCGCGCCAGAGCAGGGGCTAAGGGGTCCCTGAACCGGTGTAGACTGGCTTATGCAGAATTGGGCACCTCTGTGCCCAACAAAGCATTTCCAGAGGCTGGGGGAGGCTACTCCTCCCCTGCCTTCACACCATTTTCCAAAGGGAGAGGGTGTCACACCCTCTCTCAGAGGAAGTTCTTTGTTCTGCCATCCTGGGCCATGCCTGGCTGGACCCCAGGAGGGCAGCTGCCTGTCTGAGGGGTTGGCAGCAGCAGCAGCTGCAGTGAAACCCCAGGAAGGGCAGTCTGGCAGTACCAGGGTCTGTGCTACAGACCACTGGGATCATGGAATTGTACCAACAATGCCAGGATGGCATAGAGGGGGCAATTCCATGATCATAGACATGTTACATGGCCATATTCGGAGTTACCATGGTGAAGCTACATATAGGTAGTGACCTATATGTAGTGCACGCGTGTAATGGTGTCCCCGCACTCACAAAGTTCAGTGAATTGGCTCTGAACAATGTGGGGGCACCTTGGCTAGTGCCAGGGTGTCCTTACACTAAGTAACTTTGCACCTAACCTTTACCAGGTAAAGGTTAGACATATAGGTGACTTATAAGTTACTTAAGTGCAGTGTAAAATGGCTGTGAAATAACGTGGACGTTATTTCACTCAGGCTGCAGTGGCAGGCCTGTGTAAGATTTGTCAGAGCTCCCTATGGGTGGCAAAAGAAATGCTGCAGCCCATAGGGATCTCCTGGAACCCCAATACCCTGGGTACCTCAGTACCATATACTAGGGAATTATAAGGGTGTTCCAGTAAGCCAATGTAAATTGGTAAAAATGGTCACTAGCCTGTTAGTGACAATTTGAAAGTAATGAGAGAGCATAACCACTGAGGTTCTGGTTAGCAGAGCCTCAGTGAGACAGTTAGGCACCACACAGGGAACATATACATGCACACCTATGAGCACTGGGGCCCTGTGTGACAGGGTCCCAGTGACACATACATATAGGCCACAAACCTATGAGCACTGGGGTCCTGACTAGCAGGATCCCAGTGACACATAACAACCATACTGAAAACATAGTGTTTTCACTATGAGCACTGAGGCCTAGCCATCAGGATCCCAGTGAGACAGTGAAAACAGTGACAAACATCCTGACATACACTCACAAACAGGCCAAAAGTGGGGGTAACAAGGCTAGAAAGAGGCTACCTTCTCACTCAACCCCCCCCCAAACGAAGGACAATAAGGCTAACCTTGGCCAGTTGAGACTTTATTGTCTAAGTGGTGATAAGTAGAGAGTAGCTCTGCAATAGACTGGTTACTCCATTTATCATCCACTATATGGTTACTTCCCTGTGAGGATGTAAACCACCCTGTTTGAAGTTTTTTAGCTAAGCAACAATGTGAAGATGTATTTTCAGAGTTTCTATCAGTAAGTTTTAGTTTAGAGCAGTGGGAATTGTCCACTGAACCTATTTGTAGTGATGGAAATGCCAGACAGGGATGCTGTCTCAGAAAAGCCATAGCTGGGCAAAAACTTTGTCCATATGGCTGGAAGAGAGAACAGGGATGCTGTTTCTCTTGGGTTGGAGCAGGGCAGGGATGCTGTCCTATCAGCTCCACACTAGGGCAGGGATGCTGTCCTAAGTGTTGTGAGGCAGTGCAGAGTTTCTGCACTAAAGTTTCTCTGGGAGGGTTGGAGGGATGCTCCTTGTTAACTAAAATGGTGCTCTTTTTCTCACCAATGTTAGTTATCCCACAGAGAGGTACTTCCACCTCAGGGAGTCCAGCTTTGCCAGATGATGATTCCCTTGGAACAGGTGCCACCCCAGGAGAGGATTCTCCCACCACAGGAATAGTATCCTGAATGGTAGGGTGGTTAGGGGATACTGTGATACCCTTTTTACCTGTTGATGGAGAGGGATCCTGAGTTTTCAGGCCTTCTCTCCTTTGCTTTTTCATTTCACTTGAAATGAGAGGGAACAATTCCTCAGGGATGCCCAGCATGGCTGCATGGGCATAAAACTCTACATCAGCCCAACCTGAGGCCTCTAGGTCATTACCTAAGAGACAGTCTACAGGTAAGCTAGGTGATACCACCACCTGCTTAGGGCCAGTAACTCCACCCCAACTAAACTGAATTATAGCTAAGGGAAGAAACTTAGTGGAGTTATGGACATCAATAATCTTATATTGTTGTCCAATGATGTGTTGTTCAGGAGGCACTAGGTTTTCAGTCACCAAAGTGAAACTGGCACCTGTGTCCCTGTAGGCCAAGGCCTCAACACCATTTATTGAAACTGTCTGCCTGTACTTATCCATTGTAAGGGGACAAGCAGCCAGTGTGGCAAGGCCAGTGCCACTAGGTGTGACAGAAACTGTCTTGGGACTGATGACATCAGTTTCCACTATGGACCCATAAGTGAACCCAACTACACCCTTTGCTTGACTGTTGCCAGCAGTCCCACCACTAGTACCACTACTGCTAGGGGCACTAGAGCTTGATGTATTAGTGGTGGTAGGCTCAGGGGGTTTACCTGGACAGGACTTATCCCCTGGCCTATGGCCTCTGTTTTTACACACAAAGCACCAAGGCTTTTTAATGTGTGCAGGTTGGGAAGAAGAGGAAGAATTTGTTTTATCCCCACCCTCTGAAGAGTGTTTAAGATTTGAAGTGGGATCTTTGGTTTTACCCTTATCCCCATGCTTATTTTGAGATTTTTCACCATCTTTCTTCTTATTGCCATCTTTGTCACCCCCTGTATGAACTTTTCTGTTCACCCTTGTTCTGACCCATTTGTCTGCCTTCTTTCCCAATTCTTGGGGAGAGGTCAGATCAGAGTCTACCAGGTACTGGTGCAACAAATCAGACACACAATTATTAAGTATATGCTCTCTCAGGATTGTGTTATACAGGCTTTCATAATCAGTAACTTTACTGCCATGTAACCACCCCTCCAAGGCCTTCGCTGAATGGTCAATGAAATCAACCCAGTCTTGTGAAGACTCCTTTTTGGTCTCTCTGAACTTTATCCTGTACTGTTCAGTGGTTAAGCCATAACCATCCAGGAGTGCATTCTTAAGAACTTGGAAATTATTAGCATCATTTTCTTTTACAGTAAGGAGCCTATCCCTACCTTTTCCAGTGAACGATAGCCATAGGATAGCAGCCCACTGCTTTTGAGGGACATCCTGTACAGCACAGGCCCTCTCAAGTGCAGCAAACCACTTGTTAATGTCATCCCCCTCCTTATAAGGGGGAACTATCTTGTGCAGATTCCTGGAATCATGCTCTTTTGCAGGATGACTATGGGGAATACTGCTGCTGCCACCATGGGTATCTAAACCCAACTTCTGTCTTTCCTTCTCTAATTCAAAAGACTGTCTATCCAAATCCAGCTGTTGCTTTTTAAGCTTCAGTCTGGTTTGTTCCACCCTCAACTTATTGAGTTCCCTCTCTAACATTCTGTCATCAGGGTTGGTGGGAGGGACATTCCTAGAAACAGAGCTATGATGGGAATGAACAGAAGGAGACCTGTCCCTTACAGAAGCCACCCTAACAGCTTGGTTAACAGAAACATTACTACCAGTATGGTGAGAATAAATGCTTTTGCTATGATGTGAGACAACACTATTTCTATGGTGTGGCTCATCATTATTACCATCTATGCTAGACTGTCTAGTAATGGGCAGGCTAGGAAGTTTCTTTCCTGAATCTTTTCCTGGGGGAGTCCCTGAATCAGATTGAGAACTATTAGGTACTTTTTCAACAGATGAGGCACCTATGGCCTTATCCTGTTCTTTAAGCATGTTAAGTAACAGTTCCAAGGAAGGATTCTTCCCTACACTAAAACCTCTCTCTATACAGAGACTCCTTGCTCTTTTCCAGCTAATGTTGTCATATGCAAGTTTGGACAGATCAACATTTTGGCCTGTGCCAGACATTTTTTAGAGAGAGTTAAAGTGATAGAAAAAGAGAAAAAAGTTTTCAGAACTTTTTGGAAAGACAGAAAAAAAACTTTTTAAACTTTTAAGAACTTTTTTGAAAGTTTAGAGGTACTTTTCAGCACTTAGAAAAGAGTGAAAAGAGGAAATGCAAAACTTTTTGGCTATGTGTATATACACTGACCTTGTTTTGTATATTTTTCTCTTATGAAAAGTACAATGACAAGAGTGGTAAGTAGTCTCAAGCACTTATCCCACCACTGCACCACCAATGTAGGAGGCTGGACTGGCTTGTAGTGAGTACCAAGGGGTACTTGCACCTTGCACCAGGCCCAGTTGTAGGAGGCTGGACTGGCTTGTAGTGAGTACCAAGGGGTACTTGCACCTTGCACCAGGCCCAGTTATCCCTTATTAGTGTATAGGGTGTCTAGCAGCTTAGGCTGATAGATAATGGTAGCTTAGCAGAGCAGCTTAGGCTGAACTAGGAGACGTGTGAAGCTACTACAGTACCACTTAGTGTCATATGCACAATATCATAAGAAAACACAATACACAGTTATACTAAAAATAAAGGTACTTTATTTTTATGACAATATGCCAAAGTATCTTAGAGTGTACCCTCAGTGAGAGGATAGGAAATATACACAAGATATATATACACAATAGCAAAAATATGCAGTATAGTCTTAGAAAACAGTGCAAACAATGTATAGTTACAATAGGATGCAATGGGGAAACATAGGGATAGGGGCAACACAAACCATATACTCCAGAAGTGGAATGCGAACCACGAATGGACCCCAAACCTATGTGACCTTGTAGAGGGTCGCTGGGACTATTAGAAAATAGTGAGAGTTAGAAAAATAACCCTCCCCAAGACCCTGAAAAGTGAGTGCAAAGTGCACTAAAGTTCCCCTAAGTACAAAAGAGTTGTGTTAGAGGAATAATGCAGGAAAGACACAAACCAGCAATGCAACAACTGTGGATTTCCAATCTAGGGTACCTGTGGAACAAGGGGACCAAGTCCAAAAGTCACAAGCAAGTCGGAGATGGGCAGATGCCCAGGAAATGCCAGCTGCGGGTGCAAAGAAGCTTCGACTGGACAGAAGAAGCTGAGGTTTCTGCAGGAACGAAAAGGGCTAGAGACTTTCCCTTTGGTGGACTGATCCTACTCGCCTTGGAGAGTCGTGCAGAAGTGTTTTCCCGCCGGAAGGACGCCAACAAGCCTTGCTACACGCAATTCGTGCGTTTGGCGTTTTTGGACGCTGCTGGGGCCCAGGAGGGACCAGGAGGTCGCAAATTGGACCTGCAGAGAGAGGGGACGTCGTGTAAGACAAAGAGCCTTCACTGAGGCAGGTAGCTCCCGGAGAAGTGCCAGAAACAGGCACTACGAGGATGCGTGAAACGGTGCTCGCCGAAGTTGCACAAAGGAGTCCCACGTCGCCGGAGACCAACTTAGAAAGTCGTGCAATGCAGGTTAGAGTGCCGTGGACCCAGGCTTGGCTGTGCACGAAGGATTTCCGCCGGAAGTGCACAGGGGCCGGAGTAGCTGCAAAGTCGCGGTTCCCAGCAATGCAGCCCAGCGAGGTGAGGCAAGGACTTACCTCCACCAAACTTGGGCTGAAGAGTCACTGGACTGTGCGGGACACTTGGACAGTGTCGCTGGATTCGAGGGACCTCGCTCGTCGTGCTGAGAGGAGACCCAAGGGACCGGTAATGCAGCTTTTTGGTGCCTGCGGTTGCAGGGGGAAGATTCCGTCGACCCACGGGAGATTTCTTCGGAGCTTCTGGTGCAGAGAGGAGGCAGGCTACCCCCACAGCATGCACAAGCAGGAAAACAGTCGAGAAGGCGGCAGGATCAGCGTTACAGAGTTGCAGTAGTCGTCTTTGCTACTATGTTGCAGGTTTGCAGGCTTCCAGCGCGGTCAGCGGTCGATTCCTTATCAGAAGGTGAAGAGGGAGATGCAGAGGAACTCGGCTGAGCTCATGCATTCGTTATCTAAAGTTTCCCCAGAGACAGAGACCCTAAATAGCCAGAAAAGAGGGTTTGGCTACCTAGGAGAGAGGAAAGGCTACTAACACCTGAAGGAGCCTATCAGCAGGAGTCTCTGACGTCACCTGGTGGCACTGGCCACTCAGAGCAGTCCAGTGTGCCAGCAGCACCTCTGTTTCCAAGATGGCAGAGGTCTGGAGCACACTGGAGGAGCTCTGGACACCTCCCAGGGGAGGTGCAGGTCAGGGGAGTGGTCACTCCCCTTTCCTTTGTCCAGTTTCGCGCCAGAGCAGGGGCTAAGGGGTCCCTGAACCGGTGTAGACTGGCTTATGCAGAATTGGGCACATCTGTGCCCAACAAAGCATTTCCAGAGGCTGGGGGAGGCTACTCCTCCCCTGCCTTCACACCATTTTCCAAAGGGAGAGGGTGTCACACCCTCTCTCAGAGGAAGTTCTTTGTTCTGCCATCCTGGGCCAGGCCTGGCTGGACCCCAGGAGGGCAGCTGCCTGTCTGAGGGGTTGGCAGCAGCAGCAGCTGCAGTGAAACCCCAGGAAGGGCAGTCTGGCAGTACCAGGGTCTGTGCTACAGACCACTGGGATCATGGGATTGTGCCAACTATGCCAGGATGGCATAGAGGGGGCAATTCCATGATCATAGACATGTTACATGGCCATATTCGGAGTTACCATTGTGAAGCTACATATAGGTAGTGACCTATATGTAGTGCACGCGTGTAATGGTGTCCCCGCACTCACAAAGTTCAGGGAATTGGCTCTGAACAATGTGGGGGCACCTTGGCTAGTGCCAGGGTGCCCTCACACTAAGTAACTTTGCACCTAACCTTTACCAGGTAAAGGTTAGACATATAGGTGACTTATAAGTTACTTAAGTGCAGTGTAAAATGGCTGTGAAATAACGTGGACGTTATTTCACTCAGGCTGCAGTGGCAGGCCTGTGTAAGAATTGTCAGAGCTCCCTATGGGTGGCAAAAGAAATGCTGCAGCCCATAGGGATCTCCTGGAACCCCAATACCCTGGGTACCTCAGTACCATATACTAGGGAATTATAAGGGTGTTCCAGTAAGCCAATGTAAATTGATAAAAATGGTCACTAGCCTGTCAGTGACAATTTGGAAAGAAATGAGAGAGCATAACCACTGAGGTTCTGATTAGCAGAGCCTCAGTGAGACAGTTAGTCACTACACAGGTAACACATTCAGGCACACTTATGAGCACTGGGGCCCTGGGTTACCAGGGTCCCAGTGACACATACAACTAAAACAACATATATACAGAGAAAAAATGGGGGTAACATGCCAGGCAAGATGGTACTTTCCTACACAACCCCCCCCCAAACGAAGGACAATAAGACTAGCCATTACCTGATGAGTCTTCATTGTCTAAGTGGAAATATCTGGAGAGTCCATCTGCATTGGAGTGGCTACTCCCAGGTCTATGTTCCACTGTATAGTCCATTCCCTGTAGGGATATGGACCACCTCAACAATTTAGGATTTTTACCTTTCATTTGTTTTAGCCAAAGTAGAGGTTTGTGGTCTGTCTGAACAATTAAGTGAGTGCCAAACAGGTATGGCCTCAACTTCTTCAGAGCCCAGACCACAGCAAAGGCCTCCCTCTCAATGGCAGACCAACGCTTTTCTCTAGGGGTCAACCTCCTACTAATAAAAGCAACAGGTTGATCCTGGCCCTCAGAATTAAGTTGTGATAGGACTGCCCCTACTCCTAATTCAGATGCATCAGTTTGGACATGGATTTTTTTAGAGTAACAAGGGCTTTTCAGGACAGGTGCAGAGCACATGGCCTGCTTCAGCTCCTCAAAAGCTTTCTGACAGCTTGCTGTCCATAATACCTTTTTAGGCATTTTCTTGGATGTGAGGTCATTAAGAGGGGCTGCAATGGAGCCATAGTTCTTAATGAACCTCCTGTAATACCCAGTGAGGCCTAGGAAGGCTCTCACCTGAGTCTGAGTGGTAGGGGGAACCCAATCAATAATAGTTTGGATTTTCCCCTGAAGTGGTGCAATCTGTTCCCCACCAACAAGGTGTCCCAGATAAACCACCTTATGTAGGAGGCTGGACTGGCTTGTAGTGAGTACCAAGGGGTACTTACACCTTGCACCAGGCCCAGGTATCCCTTATTAGTGTATAGGGTGTCTAGCAGCTTAGGCTGATAGATAATGGTAGCTTAGCAGAGCAGCTTAGGCTGAACTAGGAGACGTGTGAAGCTACTACAGTACCACTTAGTGTCATATGCACAATATCATAAGAAAACACAATACACAGTTATACTAAAAATAAAGGTACTTTATTTTTATGACAATATGCCAAAGTATCTTAGAGTGTACCCTCAGTGAGAGGATAGGAAATATACACAAGATATATATACACAATAGCAAAAATATGCAGTATAGTCTTAGAAAACAGTGCAAACAATGTATAGTTACAATAGGATGCAATGGGGAAACATAGGGATAGGGGCAACACAAACCATATACTCCAGAAGTGGAATGCGAACCACGAATGGACCCCAAACCTATGTGACCTTGTAGAGGGTCGCTGGGACTATTAGAAAATAGTGAGAGTTAGCAAAATAACCCTCCCCAAGACCCTGAAAAGTGAGTGCAAAGTGCACCAAAGTTCCCCTAAGGACAAAATAGTCGTGTTAGAGGGAGAATGCAAGGAAAACACAAATCAGCAATGCAACAACGATGGATTCCTGTCTGAGGGTACCTGTGGAACAAGGGGACTAAGTCCAAAAGTCACAAGCAGCTCGGAGATGGGCAGATGCCCAAGAAATGCCAGCGGTTGGTGCAAAGAAGCTCTTACTAGGCTGAAGAACTGTGAATACTGCAGGAATGACAAGGGCTAGAGACTTCCCCTTTGGAGGATGGATCCCACACGCCTTGGAGAGTCGTGCAGAAGTGTTTTCCCGCCGGATGGACGCCAACAAACCTTGCTACACGCAAATCGTGCGTTTGGCATTTTTGGACGCTGCTGGGGCCCAGGAGGGACCAGGAGGTCGCAAATTGGACCTGCAGAGAGAGGGAACGACGAGCAAGACAAAGAGCCCTCACTGAAGCAGGTAGCACCCGGAGAAGTGCCAGAAACAGGCACTACGAGGATGCGTGAAACGGTGCTCGCCGAAGTTGCACAAAGGAGTCCCACGTCGCCGGAGACCAACTTAGAAAGTCGTGCAATGCAGGTTAGAGTGCCGTGGACCCAGGCTTGGCTGTGCATGCAGGATTTCCGCCGGAAGTGCACAGGGGCCGGAGTAGCTTGCAAAGTCGCGGTTCCCAGCAATGCAGCCCAGCGAGGTGAGGCAAGGACTTACCTCCACCAAATTTGGGCTGAAGAGTCACTGGACTGTGGGGGTCCCTTGGACGGTGTCGCTGGATTCGAGGGACCTCGCTCGTCGTGCTGAGAGGAGACCCAAGGGACCGGAAATGCAGCTTTTTGGTGCCTGCGGTTGCAGGGGGAAGATTCCGTCGACCCACGGGAGATTTCTTCGGAGCTTCTGGTGCAGAGAGGAGGCAGACTACCCCCACAGCATGCACAAGCAGGAAAACAGTCGAGAAGGCGGCAGGATCAGCGTTACAGAGTTGCAGTAGTCGTCTTTGCTACTATGTTGCAGGTTTGCAGGCTTCCAGCGCGGTCAGCGGTCGATTCCTTATCAGAAGGTGAAGAGGGAGATGCAGAGGAACTCGGCTGAGCTCATGCATTCGTTATCTAAAGTTTCCCCAGAGACAGAGACCCTAAATAGCCAGAAAAGAGGGTTTGGCTACCTAGGAGAGAGGAAAGGCTACTAACACCTGAAGGAGCCTATCAGCAGGAGTCTCTGACGTCACCTGGTGGCACTGGCCACTCAGAGCAGTCCAGTGTGCCAGCAGCACCTCTGTTTCCAAGATGGCAGAGGTCTGGAGCACACTGGAGGAGCTCTGGACACCTCCCAGGGGAGGTGCAGGTCAGGGGAGTGGTCACTCCCCTTTCCTTTGTCCAGTTTCGCGCCAGAGCAGGGGCTAAGGGGTCCCTGAACCGGTGTAGACTGGCTTATGCAGAATTGGGCACATCTGTGCCCAACAAAGCATTTCCAGAGGCAGGGGGAGGCTACTCCTCCCCTGCCTTCACACCATTTTCCAAAGGGAGAGGGTGTCACACCCTCTCTCAGAGGAAGTTCTTTGTTTTGCCATCCTGGGCCAGGCCTGGCTGGACCCCAGGAGGGCAGCTGCCTGTCTGAGGGGTTGGCAGCAGCAGCAGCTGCAGTGAAACCCCAGGAAGGGCAGTCTGGCAGTACTAGGGTCTGTGCTACAGACCACTGGGATCATGGAATTGTACCAACAATGCCAGGATGGCATAGAGGGGGCAATTCCATGATCATAGACATGTTACATGGCCACATTCGGAGTTACCATGGTGAAGCTACATATAGGTAGTGACCTATATGTAGTGCACGCGTGTAATGGTGTCCCCGCACTCACAAAGTTCAGTGAATTGGCTCTGAACAATGTGGGGGCACCTTGGCTAGTGCCAGGGTGCCCTCACACTAAGTAACTTTGCACCTAACCTTTACCAGGTAAAGGTTAGACATATAGGTGACTTATAAGTTACTTAAGTGCAGTGTAAAATGGCTGTGAAATAACGTGGACGTTATTTCACTCAGGCTGCAGTGGCAGGCCTGTGTAAGAATTGTCAGAGCTCCCTATGGGTGGCAAAAGAATTGCTGCAGCCCATAGGGATCTCCTGGAACCCCAATACCCTGGGTACCTTAGTACCATATACTAGGGAATTATAAGGGTGTTCCAGTAAGCCAATGTAAATTGGTAAAATTGGTCACTAGCCTGTTAGTGACAATTTGAAAGTAATGAGAGAGCATAACCACTGAGGTTCTGGTTAGCAGAGCCTCAGTGAGACAGTTAGGCACCACACAGGGAACATATACATGCACACCTATGAGCACTGGGGCCCTGTGTGACAGGGTCCCAGTGACACATACATATAGGCCACAAACCTATGAGCACTGGGGTCCTGACTAGCAGGATCCCAGTGACACATAACAACCATACTGAAAACATAGTGTATTCACTATGAGCACTGAGGCCTGGCTATCAGGATCCCAGTGAGACAGTGAAAACAGTGACAAACACCCTGACATACACTCACAAACAGGCCAAAAGTGGGGGTAACAAGGCTAGAAAGAGGCTACCTTCTCACACCTTACCCTGCCCTATCTGGCACTTTGAAGCCTTGATAGTGAGGCCTGCCTTTTGCAGAGCCTCCAAAACTTTCCATAGGTGGACCAGGTGATCATCCCAGCTGGAGCTAAAGACAGCTATATCGTCCAAATATGCTGCACTGAAAGCTTCCAGCTCTTGCAGGACTGTGTTCACCAACCTCTGAAAAGTGGCAGGTGCATTTTTCAAACCAAAAGGCATTACAGTAAACTGGTAATGTCCTCCAATGGTAGAAAATGCAGTCTTAGGTTTAGCATCTTCTGACAATTTGATCTGCCAATACCCTGCAGTCAAATCAAAAGTGCTTAGATACTTGGCAGATGCCAGGGGATCTATGAGCTCATCTGCCCTGGGTATAGGGTGAGCATCAGTTTTGGTTACCAAGTTGAGACCTCTATAGTCTACACAAAACCTCATTTCCTTCTTTCCATCTTTAGAATTGAGTTTTGGTACCAGTACCACAGGAGAAGCCCATGGACTGTCAGAGTGCTCAACCACTCCTAGTTCCAACATTTTCTGAACTTCTTGCTTTATGCAGTCCCTGACATGGTCAGGCTGCCTATAGATCTTACTTTTGACAGGTAAACTGTCTCTAGTATCTATAGTGTGCTCACACCAAGAAGTGGTGCCTGGCACAATAGAGAAGAGTTCTGAAAATTGTCCTAGGAGATTTATGCAATTATCTTTCTGCTCAGCAGTAAGACAATCAGCCAAAACTACACCTTCAACAAGAGCATCTTGTTCTGTGGAAGAGAAGAGATCAGGTAGAGGATCACTGTCTTCTTCCTGTCCCTCATCTGTTGCCATGAGCAGGGTGAGATCAGCCCTGTCATAGTAGATTTTCAGGCGGTTGACATGGAGCACCCTAAGGGGACTCCTGGCAGTGCCTAAGTCAACCAAGTAGGTGACTTCACCCTTCTTTTCAACAATTGTGTGGGGTCCACTCCATTTGTCTTGGAGTGCTCTTGGGGCCACAGGCTCCAAGACCCACACTTTCTGCCCTGGTTGGTACTGAACCAAAACAGCCTTCTGATCATGCCATTGCTTCTGGAGCTCTTGGCTGGCCTGAAGGTTTTTACTGGCCTTTTTCATGTACTCAGCCATCCTTGATCTGAGGCCAAGTACATAATCCACAATATCTTGCTTAGGAGCTTTTAAAGGTTGTTCCCAACCCTCCTTTACAAGTGTGAGTGGACCCCTAACAGGGTGTCCAAAAAGAAGTTCAAAGGGGCTGAAGCCCACTCCTTTCTGGGGTACTTCCCTGTAGGCAAAAAGGAGGCATGGTAGAAGGATATCCCATCTCCTGCGGAGTTTTTCAGGGAGTCCCATAATCATGCCTTTGAGAGTTTTATTAAATCTCTCCACCAGTCCATTTGTTTGTGGATGATAGGGTGTTGTGAACTTGTAAGTTACACCACACTCCTTCCACATGGCCTTTAAGTATGCAGACATGAAATTGCTTCCTCTGTCTGATACTACTTCCTTTGGGAAGCCCACCCTGGAAAATATTCCCAGGAGGGCCTTTGCCACTGCAGGAGCTGTAGTGGTCCTTAAAGGAATAGCTTCAGGATATCTTGTGGCATGGTCCACTACCACTAAGATAAACCTATTGCCTGAAGCAGTAGGAGGGTCAAGGGGGCCAACTATGTCAACCCCTACCCTTTCAAAGGGAACCCCAACCACAGGCAGTGGGATAAGGGGTGCCTTTGGAGTGCCACCTGTCTTGACACTGGCTTGACAGGTTTCACAGGACTTACAAAATTATTTTGTGTCCTCAGACATCCTAGGCCAATGAAACAATGGTACCAATCTGTCCCAAGTTTTCATTTGACCCAGGTGCCCAGCTAAGGGAATGTCATGTGCCAGTGTTAGGAGGAACTTTCTGTACTCCTGAGGAATCACTAATCTCCTGGCAGCTCCAGGTTTAGGATCCCTATGCTCAGTGTACAAGAGGTTGTCCTCCCAGTAAACTCTGTGAGAGTCACTGACATCCCCATTAGCCTGTTTGACAGCTTGCTGTCTGAGACCCTCTAATGTGGGACAGGTTTGCTGTGCCACACTCAGCTCCTCTCTGGCAGGCCCCCCTTCACCCAAAAGCTCAGCAGTGTCTGCTTCCAGCTCCTCTGGTGTAGGTTCTGCACAGGGAGGGAATTCTTCTTCCTCAGAAGTAGAATCAACTGTAGAGGGAGGGATAGTAGGAAGTGGTTTGCTTCTACTAGCCCTAGCTTTAGGGAGCACTTGGTCCATTGTTCCAGGATCCAAGCTTCCCTGTACTTTTTGCTTTTTGGCCTGAGCCCTTGTCAAAGCAAAAATATGCCCTGGGATGCCCAGCATTGCTGCATGGGCCTCCAACTCCACATCTGACCAAGCTGATGTCTCCAAATCATTCCCTAATAGACAGTCTACAGGTAAATCTGAAGCTACCACAACTTTCTTTGGACCAGTTACCCCCCCCCAGTTGAGATTTACAACAGCCATGGGGTGGCTTTGTGTTATGTTGTGAGCATCGGTTACTTGGTACTGGTGTCCAAGTATGTGTTGTTCAGGGTGCACCAGTTTCTAAAATCACCATTGTGACACTGGCACCTGTGTCCCTGTAGGCCTGGACCTCAACACCATTTATTAGGGTTAGTTGCTTGTACTTCTCCAAGTTATGGGGGCAAGCAACCAAAGTGGCTAAATCAATAGCCCCTTCAGAGACTAAAGTAGCCTCTGTGGTCTCCCTAATCAGACCAACCCCAACTAAATTACCAAAGGTGAGCCCAGCTACTCCCTTGGATTGGCTATTAGTAGGTTTGCTCCCACCACCACTGCTATTAGTAGGGACACTAGGTGTAGCAGTAGGGGTTGTAGTGGTAGGAGCTGTGGTGCCTTTCTTTGGACAACTGGGATCTGTTGTCCAATTGCCTTTTATCTTACATAAATAGCACCATGGTTTCTTTTCCTTGTTCTGATTAAAGGAGGATTTGGACCCACCACCCCCACCAGAGTGTTTTTGTGGGCCTGATGAAGACTCATTTTTAGATTTGTCCCCACCCTTGTCAGAAGACTTACCATCCTTCTTTTTGTTGCCATCTTTGTCACCCCCTGTATGAACTTTTCTGTTCACTCTTGTTCTGATCCATTTGTCTGCCTTCTTTCCCAATTCTTGGGGAGAGGTCAGATCAGAGTCCACCAAGTACTGGTGCAACAAATCAGACACACAATTATTAAGAATATGCTCTCTCAGGATTAAGTTATACAGGCTGTCATAATCAGTAACTTTACTGCCATGTAACCACCCCTCCAAGGCCTTCACTGAATGGTCAATGAAATCAACCCAGTCTTGTGAAGACTCCTTTTTGGTCTCTCTGAACTTTATCCTGTACTGTTCAGTGGTTAAGCCATAACCATCCAGGAGTGCATTCTTAAGAACTTGGAAATTATTGGCATCATTTTCTTTCACTGTAAGGAGCCTATCCCTACCTTTTCCACTAAATGATAGCCATAGGATAGCAGCCCACTGCTTTTGAGGGACATCCTGTACAGCACAGGCCCTCTCAAGTGCAGCAAACCACTTGTTAATGTCATCCCCCTCCTTATAAGGGGGAACTATCTTGTGCAGATTCCTGGAATCATGCTCTTTTGCAGGATGACTATGGGGAATACTGCTGCTGCCACCATGGGTATCTAAACCCAACTTCTGTCTTTCCCTCTCTATTTCTAAAGACTGTCTATCCAAATCCAGCTGTTGCTTCTTGAGCTTCAGTCTGGTTTGTTCCACTCTCAATCTATTGAGCTCCCTTTCTAACAATCTGTCATCAGGGTGGGTGGGAGGGACATTTCTAGATACAGAGGTATGATGGGAATGAACAGAAGGAGACCTGTCCCTTACAGAGGGCACCCTAACAGCTTGGCTACCAGTATAATGTGAGAGCACACCATTAGTATGGTGTGATTCAACCTCTGTACCAA
This sequence comes from Pleurodeles waltl, assembly GCF_031143425.1. Classification (NCBI taxonomy): domain Eukaryota; kingdom Metazoa; phylum Chordata; class Amphibia; order Caudata; family Salamandridae; genus Pleurodeles; species Pleurodeles waltl. The sequence goes on along the minus strand of NC_090437.1, from coordinate 1,329,648,579 downwards.
CTATGCTAGACTGTCTAGTAATGGGCAGGCTGAGAAGTTTCTTTCCTGAACCTTTTCCTGGGGGTGTCCCTGGATCAGATTGAGAACCATTAGCTACTTTTTCACCAGATTGGGCACTTATAGCCTTATCCTGTACTCTAAGCATATTAATTAACAGTTCTAAGGAAGGATTCTTCCCTACACTCAAACCTCTCTCTATGCAGAGACTCCTTGCTCCTTTCCAGCTAAGGTGATCATATGCAAGTTTGGACAGTTCAACATTTTTTCCTGTGCCAGACATTTTTTTAGAGAGAGTTAAAGTGATAGAAAAAGAGAAAAAAGTTTTCAGAACTTTTTGGAAAGACAGAAAAAACTTTTTAAACTTTTAAGAACTTTTTGAAAGTTTTAGAAGTACTTTTCAGCACTTAGAAAAGAGTGAAAAGAGGAAATGCAAAACTTTTTGGCTATGTGTATATACACTGACCTTGTTTTGTATATTTTTCTCTTATGAAAAGTACAATGACAAGAGTGGTAAGTAGTCTCAAGCACTTATCCCACCACTGCACAACCAATGTAGGAGGCTGGACTGGCTTGTAGTGAGTACCAAGGGGTATTTGCACCTTGCACCAGGCCCAGTTATCCCTTATTAGTGTATAGGGTGTCTAGCAGCTTAGGCTGATAGATAATGGTAGCTTAGCAGAGCAGCTTAGGCTGAACTAGGAGACGTGTGAAGCTACTACAGTACCACTCAGTGTCATATGCACAATATCATAAGAAAACACAATACACAGTTATACTAAAAATAAAGGTACTTTATTTTTATGACAATATGCCAAAGTATCTTAGAGTGTACCCTCAGTGAGAGGATAGGAAATATACACAAGATATATATACACAATAGCAAAAATATGCAGTATAGTCTTAGAAAACAGTGCAAACAATGTATAGTTACAATAGGATGCAATGGGGAAACATAGGGATAGGGGCAACACAAACCATATACTCCAAAAGTGGAATGCGAACCACGAATGGACCCCAAACCTATGTGACCTTGTAGAGGGTCGCTGGGACTATTAGAAAATAGTGAGAGTAAGGAAAATAACCCTCCCCAAGACCCTGAAAAGTGAGTGCAAAGTGCACTAAAGTTCCCCTAAGGACAAAAGAGTCGTGTTAGAGGAATAATGCAGGAAAGACACAAACCAGCAATGCAACAACTGTGGATTTCCAATCTAGGGTACCTGTGGAACAAGGGGACCAAGTCCAAAAGTCACAAGCAAGTCGGAGATGGGCAGATGCCCAGGAAATACCAGCTGCGGGTGCAAAGAAGCTTCGACTGGACAGAAGAAGCTGAGGTTTCTGCAGGAACAAAAAGGGCTAGAGACTTCCCCTTTGGTGGACCGATCCTTCTCGCCTTGGTGAGTCGTGCAGAAGTGTTTTCCCGCCGGAAGAACGCCAACAAGCCTTGCTATACGCAAATCGTGCGTTTGGCGTTTTTGGACGCTGTTGGGTCCCAGGAGAGACCAGGAGGTCGCAAATTAGACCTGCAGAGGGAGGGGACGTCGAGCAAGACAAAGAGCCCTCACTGAAGCAGGTAGCACCCGGAGAAGTGCCAGAAACAGGCACTACAAGGATGCGTGAAACGGTGCTCGCCGAAGTTGCACAAAGGAGTCCCACGTCGCCGGAGACCAACTTAGAAAGTCGTGCAATGCAGGTTAGAGTGCCGTGGACTCAGGCTTGGCTGTGCACGAAGGATTTCCGCCGGAAGTGTACAGGGGCCGGAGTAGCTGCAAAGTCGCGGTTCCCAGCAATGCAGCCCAGCGAGGTGAGGCAAGGACTTACCTCCACCAAACTTGGGCTGAAGAGTCACTGGCCTGTGGGGGTCACTTGGACAGCGTCGCTGGATTCGAGGGACCTCGCTCGTCGTGCTGAGAGGAGACCCAAGGGACCGTAATGCAGCTTTTTGGTGCCTGCGGTTGCAGGGGGAAGATTCCGTCGACCCACGGGAGATTTCTTCGGAGCTTCTGGTGCAGAGAGGAGGCAGGCTACCCCCACAGCATGCACAAGCAGGAAAACAGTCGAGAAGGCGGCAGGATCAGCGTTACAGAGTTGCAGTAGTCGTCTTTGCTACTATGTTGCAGGTTTGCAGGCTTCCAGCGCGGTCAGCGGTCGATTCCTTATCAGAAGGTGAAGAGGGAGATGCAGAGGAACTCGGCTGAGCTCATGCATTCGTTATCTAAAGTTTCCCCAGAGACAGAGACCCTAAATAGCCAGAAAAGAGGGTTTGGCTACCTAGGAGAGAGGAAAGGCTACTAACACCTGAAGGAGCCTATCAGCAGGAGTCTCTGACGTCACCTGGTGGCACTGGCCACTCAGAGCAGTCCAGTGTGCCAGCAGCACCTCTGTTTCCAAGATGGCAGAGGTCTGGAGCACACTGGAGGAGCTCTGGACACCTCCCAGGGGAGGTGCAGGTCAGGGGAGTGGTCACTCCCCTTTCCTTTGTCCAGTTCCGCGCCAGAGCAGGGGCTAAGGGGTCCCTGAACCGGTGTAGACTGGCTTATGCAGAATTGGGCACATCTGTGCCCAACAAAGCATTTCCAGAGGCTGGGGGAGGCTACTCCTCCCCTGCCTTCACACCATTTTCCAAAGGGAGAGGGTGTCACACCCTCTCTCAGAGGAAGTTCTTTGTTCTGCCATCCTGGGCCAGGCCTGGCTGGACCCCAGGAGGGCAGCTGCCTGTCTGAGGGGTTGGCAGCAGCAGTAGCTGCAGTGAAACCCCAGGAAGGGCAGTCTGGCAGTACCAGGGTCTGTGCTACAGACCACTGGGATCATGGAATTGTACCAACAATGCCAGGATGGCATAGAGGGGGTAATTCCATGATCATAGACATGTTACATGGCCATATTCGGAGTTACCATGGTGAAGCTACATATAGGTAGTGACCTATATGTAGTGCACGCGTGTAATGGTGTCCCCGCACTCACAAAGTTCAGTGAATTGGCTCTGAACAATGTGGGGGCACCTTGGCTAGTGCCAGGGTGCCCTCATACTAAGTAACTTTGCACCTAACCTTTACCAGGTAAAGGTTAGACATATAGGTGACTTATAAGTTACTTAAGTGCAGTGTAAAATGGCTGTGAAATAACGTGGACGTTATTTCACTCAGGCTGCAGTGGCAGGCCTGTGTAAGAATTGTCAGAGCTCCCTATGGGTGGCAAAAGAAATGCTGCAGCCCATAGGGATCTCCTGGAACCCCAATACCCTGGGTACCTCAGTACCATATACTAGAGAATTATAAGGGTGTTCCAGTAAGCCAATGTAAATTGGTAAAAATGGTCACTAGCCTGTCAGTGAGAATTTGGAAAGAAATGAGAGAGCATAACCACTGAGGTTCTGATTAGCAGAGCCTCAGTGAGACAGTTAGTCACTACACAGGTAACACATTCAGGCACACTTATGAGCACTGGGGCCCTGGGTTACCAGGGTCCCAGTGACACATACAACTAAAACAACATATATACAGTGAAAAAATGGGGGTAACATGCCAGGCAAGATGGTACTTTCCTACACCAGTTATCCCTTATTAGTGTATAGGGTGTCTAGCAGCTTAGGCTGATAGATAATGGTAGCTTAGCAGAGCAGCTTAGGCTGAACTAGGAGACGTGTGAAGCTACTACAGTACCACTTAGTGTCATATGCACAATATCATAAGAAAACACAATACACAGTTATACTAAAAATAAAGGTACTTTATTTTTATGACAATATGCCAAAGTATCTTAGAGTGTACCCTCAGTGAGAGGATAGGAAATATACACAAGATATATATACACAATAGCAAAAATATGCAGTATAGTCTTAGAAAACAGTGCAAACAATGTATAGTTACAATAGGATGCAATGGGGAAACATAGGAATAGGGGCAACACAAACCATATACTCCAAAAGTGGAATGCGAACCACAAATGGACCCCAAACCTATGTGACCTTGTAGAGGGTCGCTGGGACTATTAGAAAATAGTGAGAGTTAGAAAAATAACGCTCCCCAAGACCCTGAAAAGTGAGTGCAAAGTGCACTAAAGTTCCCCTAAGGACAAAGAAGTCGTGTTAGAGGAATAATGCAGGAAAGACACAAACCAGCAATGCAACAACTGTGGATTTCCAATCTAGGGTACCTGTGGAACAAGGGACCAAGTCCAAAAGTCACAAGCAAGTCGGAGATGGGCAGATGCCCAGGAAATGCCAGCTGCGGGTGCAAAGAAGCTTCTACTGGACAGAAGAAGCTGAGGTTTCTGCAAGAACGAGAAGGGCTAGAGACTTCCCCTTTGACGGACGGATCCCTCTTGCCGTTGAAAGTTGTGCAGAAGTATTTTCCCGCCGAAAGAACGCCAACAAGCCTTGCTAGACGCAAATCATGCGTTTGGCATTTTTGGATGCTGCTGGGGCCCAGGAGGGACCAGGAGGTCGCAAATTGGACCTGAAGAGAGAGGGGACGTCGCGCAAGACAAAGAGCCCTAGCTAAAGCAGGTAGCACCCGTAGAAGTGCCAGAAACAGGCACTACGAGGATGCGTGAAACGGTGCTCGCCGAAGTTGCACAAAGGAGTCCCACGTCGCCGGAGACCAACTTAGAAAGTCGTGCAATGCAGGTTAGAGTGCTGTGGACCCAGGCTTGGCTGTGCACAAAGGATTTCCGCCGGAAGTGCACAGGGGCCGGAGTAGCTGCAAAGTCGCGGTTCCCAGCAATGCAGCCCAGCGAGGTGAGGCAAGGACTTACCTCCACCAAACTTGGACTGAAGAGTCACTGGACTGTGGGGGTCACTTGGACAGAGTTGCTGGATTCGAGGGACCTCGCTCGTTGTGCTGAGAGGAGGCCCAAAGGACCGGTAATACAGGTTTTTGGTGCCTGCGGTTGCAGGGGGACGATTCCGTCGACCCACGGGAGATTTCTTCGGAGCTTCTAGTGCAGAGAGGAGGCAGACTACCCCCACAGCATGCACCACCAGGAAAACAGTCGAGAAGGCGGCAGGATCAGCGTTACAGAGTTGCAGTAGTCGTCTTAGCTACTATGTTGCAGTTTTGCAGGCTTCCAGCGCGGTCAGCAGTCGATTCCTTGGCAGAAGGTGAAGAGAGAGATGCAGAGGAACTCGGATGAGCTCTTGCATTCGTTATCTAAAGTTTCCCCAGAGACAGAGACCCTAAATAGCCAGAAAAGAGGGTTTGGCTACCTAGGAGAGAGGATAGGTTAGCAACACCTGAAGGAGCCTATCAGAAGGAGTCTCTGACGTCACCTGGTGGCACTGGCCACTCAGAGCAGTCCAGTGTGCCAGCAGCACCTCTGTTTCCAAGATGGCAGAGGTCTGGAGCACACTGGAGGAGCTCTGGGCACCTCCCAGGGGAGGTGCAGGTCAGGGGAGTGGTCACTCCCCTTTCCTTTGTCCAGTTTTGCGCCAGAGCAGGGCTAAGGGGTCACCTGAACCGGTGTAGAGTGGCTTATGCAGAACTGGGCACATCTGTGCCCAAGAAAGCATTTCCAGAGGCTGGGGGAGGCTACTCCTCCCCTGCCTTCACACCATTTTCCAAAGGGAGAGGGTGTAACACCCTCTCTCAGAGGAAGTCCTTTGTTCTGCCATCCTGGGACAAGCCTGGCTTGACCCCAGGAGGGCAGAAACCTGTCTGAGGGGTTGGCAGCAGCAGCAGCTGCAGTGAAACCCCAGGAAAGGCAGTTTGGCAGTACCAGGGTCTGTGCTACAGACCACTGGGATCATGGGATTGTGCCAACTATGCCAGGATGGCATAGAGGGGGCAATTCCATGATCATAGACATGTTACATGGCCATATTTGGAGTTACCATTGTGAAGCTACAATAGGTAGTGACCTATATGTAGTGCACGCGTGTAATGGTGTCCCCGCACTCACAAAGTCCGGGGAATTTGCCCTGAACAATGTGGGGGCACCTTGGCTAGTGCCAGGGTGCCCTCACACTAAGTAACTTTGCACCTAACCTTTACCAGGTAAAGGTTAGACATATAGGTGACTTATAAGTTACTTAAGTGCAGTGTAAAATGGCTGTGAAATAACGTGGACGTTATTTCACTCAGGCTGCAGTGGCAGGCCTGTGTAAGAATTGTCAGAGCTCCCTATGGGTGGCAAAAGAAATGCTGCAGCCCATAGGGATCTCCTGGAACCCCAATACCCTGGGTACCTCAGTATCATATACTAGGGAATTATAAGGGTGTTCCAGTAAGCCAATTTGAATTGGTAAAATTGGTCACTAGCCTGTTAGTGACAATTTGGAAAGAAATGAGAGAGCATAACCACTGAGGTTCTGATTAGCAGAGCCTCAGTGAGACAGTTAGTCACTACACAGGTAACACATTCAGGCACACTTATGAGCACCTGGGCCCTGGGTGACAGGGTCCCAGTGACACATACAAATAAAACAACATATATACAGTGAAAAATGGGGGTAACATGCCAGGCAAGATGGTACTTTCCTACACCAGTCTATTACAGAGCTACTCTCTACTTATCACCACTTAGTCAATAAAGTCTCAACTGGCCAAGGTTAGCCTTATTGTCCTTCGTTTGGGGGGGGGGGGTTGTGTGAGAAAGTAGCCTCTTTCTAGCCTTGTTACCCCCACTTTTGGCCTGTTTTTGAGTGTATGTCAGGGTGTTTTCACTGTCTCACTGGGATCCTGCTAGCCAGGGCCCAGTGCTCATAGTGAAAACCCTATGTTTTCAGTATGTTTGTTATGTGTCACTGGTACCCTGCTAGTCAGGACCCCAGTGCTCATAAGTTTGTTACCTATAGGTATGTGTTCCCTGTGTGGTGCCTAACTGTCTCACTGAGGCTCTGCTAACCAGAACCTCAGTGGTTATGCTCTCTCTTTACAAATCGTCACTAACAGGCTAGTGACCAATTTTACCAATTTACATTGGCATACTGGAACACACTTATAATTCCCTAGTATATGGTACTGAGGTACCCAGGGTATTGGGGTTCCAAGAGATCCCTATGGGCTGCAGCATTTGTTTTGCCACCCATAGGGAGCTCTGAGAATTCTTTCACAGGCCTGCCACTGCAGCCTGAGTGAAATAACGTCCACGTTATTTCACAGCCATTTTACACTGCACTTAAGTAACTTTTAAGTCACCTATATGTCTAACCTTTACCTGGTAAAGGTTAGGTGCAAAGTTACTTAATGTGTGGGCACCCTGGCACTAGCCAAGGTGCCCCCACATTGTTCAGGGCAAATTCCCCGGACTTTGTGAGTGCGGAGACACCATTACACGCGTGCACTACATATAGGTCACTACCTATATGTAGCTTCACAATGGTAACTCCGAATATGGCCATGTAACATGTCTATGATCATGGAATTGCCCCCTCTATGCCATCCTGGCATAGTTGGCACAATCCCATGATCCCAGTGGTCTGTAGCACAGACCCTGGTACTGCCAAACTGCCTGTCCCGGAGTTTCACTGCAGCTGCTGCTGCTGCCAACCCCTCAGACAGGTTTCTGCCCTCCTGGGGTCCAGCCAGGCTTGGCCCAGGATGGCAGAACAAAGGACTTCCTCTGAGAGAGGGTGTTACACCCTCTCCCTTTGGAAAATGGTGTGAAGGCAGGGGAGGAGTAGCCTCCCCCAGCCTCTGGAAATGCTTTCATGGGCACACATGGTGCCCATTTCTGCATAAGCCAGTCTACACCGGTTCAAGGACCCCTCAGCCCTGCTCTGGCGCGAAACTGGACAAAGGAAAGGGGAGTGACAACTCCCCTGACCTGCACCTCCCCTGGGAGGTGTCCAGAGCTCCTCCAGTGTGCTCCAGACCTCTGCCATCTTGGAAACAGAGGTGCTGCTGGCACACTGGACTGCTCTGAGTGGCCAGTGCCAGTAGGTGACGTCAGAGACTCCTTCTGATAGGCTCCTTCAGGTGTTGCTAGCCTATCTTCTCTCCTAAGTAGCCAAACCCTCTTTTCTGGCTATTTAGGGTCTCTGCTTTGGGGATTTCCTTAGATAACGAATGCAAGAGCTCATCCGAGTTCCTCTGCATCTCTCTCTACACCTTCTGCCAAGGAATTGACTGCTGACCGTGCTGGAAGCCTGCAAAACTGCAACAAAGTAGCAAAGACGACTACTGCAACTCTGTAACGCTGATCCTGCCGCCTTCTCGACTGTTTTCCTGGTGGTGCATGCTGTGGGGGTAGTCTGCCTCCTCTCTGCACTAGAAGCTCCGAAGAAATCTCCCGTGGGTCAACGGAATCGTCCCCCTGCAACCGCAGGCACCAAAGAATTGCATCACCAGTACCCTGGTTCTCATCTCAGCACGATGAGCGAGGTCCCTTGAATCCAGCAACTCTGTCCAAGTGACTCCCACAGTCCAGTGACTCTTCAGTCCAAGTTTGGTGGAGGTAAGTCCTTGCCTCTCCCCGCCAGACTGCATTGCTGGGAACCGCGACTTTTGCAGCTACTCCGGCCTCCGTGCACTTCCGGCGGAAATCCTTTGTGCACAATCCAGCCTGGGTCCACGGCATTCTAACTTGCATTGCACGACCTCCTAAGTTATCCTCCGGCGACGTGGGACTCCTTTGTGCGTCTTCCGGTGAGCACCGTTTCTCTCCACTTTGAAGTGCCTGATCCAGCACTTCTGCGGGTGCTGCCTGCTTCTGAGAGGACTCCTTGTCTTGCTCTACGCCCCCTCTGTCACCTGTCGCAATTAGCGACATCCTGGTCCCTCCTGGGCCACAGCAGCATCCAAAAACCCTTACCGCACGATTTGCACCTAGCAAGGCTTGTTGCCGGTGTTTCTTCAGGGAAACACTTCTGCACAATTTTCCACGGCGTGGGGGATCCATCCTCCGAAGGGGAAGTCTCTAGCCCTTGTCATTCCTGCAGAACCTTCAGCTTCTACTGTCCAGTAGCAGCTTCTTTGCACCCACAGTTGGCATTTCCTGGGCATCTGCCCATCTCCGACTTGCTTGTGACTTTTGGACTTGGTCCCCTTGTTCCACAGGTACCCTCGACTGGAAATCCATCGTTGTTGCATTGCTGGTTTGTGTCTTTCCTGCAGAATTCCCCTATCACGACTTCTATGTCCTTTGGGGAACTTTAGTGCACTTTGCACTCACTTTTCAGGGTCTTGGGGTGGGCTACTTTTCTAACCCTTACTATTTTCTAATAGTCCCAGCGACCCTCTACAAGGTCAGATAGGTTTGGGGTCCATTCGTGATTCGCATTCCACTTTTGGAGTATATGGTTTTTGTTGCCCCTGTCCCTATGTGTCCCCATTGCATCCTATTGTAACTATACATTGTTTGCACTGTTTTCTAAGACTATACTGCATATTTTTGCTATTGTGTACATATATCTTGTGTATATTTGCTATCCTCATACTGAGGGTACACTCTGAGATACTTTGGTATATTGTCATAAAAATAAAGTACCTTTATTTTTAGTATATCTGTGTATTGTGTTTTATTATGATATTGTGCAAGTGATACTAGTGGTACTGTAGGAGCTTCACTCGTCTCCTAGTTCAGCCTAAGCTGCTCTGCTAAGCTACCATTATCTATCAGCCTATGCTGCTAGACACCCTATACACTAATACGGGATAACTGGGCCTGGTGCAAGGTGCAAGTACCCCTTGGTACTCACTACAAGCTAGTCCAGCCTCCTACAGAGGGATAGTAGGTAGTGCTTTACTTCTTCTAGCCCTAGCATTAGGGAGCACTTGGTCCATTCTTCCAGGATCCAAGTCACCCTGTCCTTTTTTTCTTTTTGGCCTGAGCCCTAGTCAAAGCAAAAATATGCCCTGGAATGCCCAGCATTGCTGCATGAGCCTCCAACTCCAATTCTGCCCATGCTGATGTCTCTAAATCGTTCCCTAGTAGACAGTCTACAGGTAAATCTGAGGCAACCACAACTTTCTTTGGACCAGTAACCCCCCCCCCCCAGTTGAGATTCACAACAGCCATGGGGTGGCTAAGAGTGTTGCTATGAGCAACAGTCACTTGGTACTGGTGACCAAGTAGGTGTTGTTCAGGGTGGACCAGTTTCTCTATTACCATTGTAACACTGGCACCTGTGTCCCTGTAGGCCTGAACCTCAACACCATTTATTAGGGGTAGTTGCTTGTACTTATCCATATTAAGGGGGCAAGCAACCAAGGTGGCCAAATCAATGGCCCCCTCAGAGATTGTGTTAGTCTCTGTGGTCTCCCTAACAAGACCAACCCCAACTAAGTTACCAAAAGTGAGCCCAGCTACTCCCTTGGATTGGCTATTAGTAGGTTTGCTTCCACCACCACTGCTATTACTAGGTGCACTAGGTGTAGCATCAGGGGTTGTAGTGGTAGGAGGCTTGGTGCTTTTCTTTGGGCAACTGGGATCAGTTGTCCAATGGCCTTTTATTTTACATAAATAGCACTGTGGTTTCTTTTCTTTGTTTTGATTTGAAGAGGATTTGGGCCCACCACCCCCACCAGAGTGTTTTTGTGGGCCTGATGAAGACTCGTTTTTAGATTTGTCCCCACCCTTGTCAGAAGACTTACAATCCTTCTTCTTGCCATCCTTGTCACCCCCTGTATGAACTTTTCTGTTCACTCTTGTTCTGACCCATTTGTCTGATTTCTTTCCCAATTCTTGGGGAGAGGTCAGATCAGAGTCTACCAGGTACTGGTGTAACAAATCAGACACACATTTATTAAGAATATGCTCTCTCAGGATTAAGTTATACAGGCTTTCATAGTCAGAAACTTTACTGCCATGTAACCACCCCTCCAAGACCTTCCCTGAATGGTCAACAAAGTCTACCCAGTCTTGTGAAGACTCCTTTTAGGTTTCTCTGAACTTGATCCTGTACTGTTCAGTGGTTAAGCCATAACCATCAAGGAGTGCATTCTTAAGAACTTTAAAATCATTGGCATCACTTTCCTTAACAGTAAGGAGCCTATCCCTACCCTTTCCACTGAAAGATAGCCATAGGATAGCAGCCCACTGCCTTTGAGGGACCCCCTGTACATTACAGGCCCTCTCAAGTGCATCAAACCACTTGTTAATGTCATCCCCCTCCTTGTAAGGGGGAACTATCTTGTGCAGATTCCTAGCATCATGCTCTTTTACAGGATTACTATCTGTAATACTGCTGCTGCCACCATGGGGTCCAAACCCCAACCTCTGTCTTTCTTTTTCTAAGTCAAATGCTTGTCTATCTAAATCCAGCTGTTGCTTCTTGAACTTCAGCCTGGATTCTTCCACTCTCAATCTATTGAGCTCCCTTTCTAACACTCTGTCTTCAGGGAGGGTGGGTTGGGCATGCCTTGACACAGAAGAATGGTGAGAATAAACAGAGGGAGACCTGTCCCTAACAGATGGCACTCTAACAACCTGGCCTAAAGGAGTTACCTCTATACTATGATGAGAACTCACATCCGTACCAACCCTGCTAGGTGGTCTGCTAATGGGCAGGTTGGGAAGGTTCCCTTCTAACTCCTTTACTAGGGGTGCCCCAGAATCAGAGTGGGAACCATCAGGAAATCTCTCACAAGAAGTGCCAACTAAGGTCCTATCTTGTTCAATGAGCATATTAACTTACAGTTCTCTAGAGGGATTCTTCCCTACCCCTAAACCTCTTTCAATGCAGAGACTCCTTGCTCCTTTCCAGCTAAGGTGATCATAAGCAACTTTGGTCAGATCAACAGTTTGGCCTGTACCAGATAATATAGAAAAGGTTTAAGTGACAGAAAAAGAAAGAAAAAGTTTCAGAACTTTTTAAAGGACAGAAAAAAAACTTTTAAAACTTTTAAAGAACTGTTTGAAAGTTTTAGATGTACTTTTCAGCACTTAGCAAAAGAGTAAGAGAAGAAAAGCAAAACTTTTTGGTTAGGTGTACATACACTGCACTTGTTTTGTATATTTTTCTCTTATGAAAAGTACAAAATGACAAAGTGGTAAGTAGTTGCAAGTACTTATCCCACCGCTGCACAACCAATGTAGGAGGCTGGCCTGGCTTGTAGTGGGTACCAAGGGGTACTTACACCTTGCACCAGGTCCAGGTATCCCTTATTAGTGTAGAGGGGTGTCTAGCAGCTTAGGCTGATAGAAAAGGTAGCTTAGCAGAGCAGCTTAGGCTGAACTAGGAGACGAGTGAAGCTCCTACAGTACCACTAGTGTCATATGCACAATATCATAAGAAAACACAATACACAGATATACTAAAAATAAAGGTACTTTATTTTTATTACAATATGCCAAAAGTATCTCAGTGAGTACCCTCAGTATGAGGATAGCAAATATACACAAGATATATGTACACAATACCAAAAATATGCAGTAATAGCAATAGAAAGCAATTCAAGCAATGTACAGTCACAATAGATTGCAATGAGAGAACATAGGTACAGGGGCAATACAAACCATATACTCTAGAAGTGGAATGCGAACCACGAATGGACCCCAAACCTATGTGACCTTGTAGAGGGTTGCTGGGACTGTAAGAAAACAGTGAGGGTTAGAAAAATAGCCCACCCCAAGACCCTGAAAAGTGAGTGCAAAGTGCACTAAAGTTCCCCAAAGAGCACAGAAGTCGTGATAGGGGAATTCTGCAGGAAAGACCAAAACCAGCAATGCAACAACAATGGATTTCCAGACGAGGGTACCTGTGGAACAAGGGGACCAAGTCCAAAAGTCACAACCAAGTCGAGAGTGGGCAGATGCCCAGGAAATCCCAGCTGTGGGTGCAAAGAAGCTGCTACTGGACAGTAGAAGCTGAGGATTCTGCAGGAAGGACAAGGGCTAGAAACTTCCCCTTTGGAGGATGGATGTCCCACGCCGTGGAGAGTTGTGCAAAACTATTTTCCTGGAGAAAGACCGCAAACAAGCCTTGCTACCTGCAAGTCATGCGGTTAGGGTTTTTGGATGCTGCTGTGGCCCAGGAGAGACCAGGATGTCGCCCATTGCGTCAGGGGACAGAGGGGGCACATAGCAAGACAAGGAGCCTTCTCAGAAGCAGGCAGTACCCACAGAAGTGCCAAAACAGGTACTTCAAAGAGGAGTGAAATGGTGCTCACCTGAAGTTGCACAAAGGAGTCCCACGCCGCCGGAGGACAACTCAGGAGGTCGTGCAATGCAGGTTAGAGTGCCGTGGACGCAGGCTTGGCTGTGCACAAAGGATTCCCTCGGAAAGTGCACAGGAGCCGGAGCAGCTGCAAAAGACGCGGTTCCCAGCAATGCAGTCTGGCGTGGGGAGGCAAGGACTTACCTCCACCAAACTTGAACTGAAGAGTCACTGGACTGTGGGAGTCACTTGGACAGAGTTGCTGGATTCAAGGGACCTCGCTCGTCGTACTGAGAGGAGACCCAGGGGACCGGTGATGCAGTTCTTTGGTCCCTGCGGTTGCCGGGGGACGATTCCGTCGACCCACAGGAGATTTCTTCGGAGCTTCTAGTGCAGAGAGGAGGCAGACTTCCCCCACAGCATGCACCACCAGGAAAACAGTTGAGAAGGCGGCAGGATCAGCGTTACAGAGTTGCAATAATCGTCTTCGCTACTTTGTTGCAGTTTTGCAGGCTTCCAGCGCGGTCAGCAGTCGATTCCATGGCAGAAGGTGAAGAGAGAGATGCAGAGGAACTCAGATGAGCTCTTGCATTCGTTATCTAAGGAAATCCCCAAAGCAGAGACCCTAAATAGCCAAAAAAGAGGGTTTGGCTACTTAGGAGAGAAGATAGGCTAGCAACACCTGAAGGAGCCTTTCAGAAGGAGTCTCTGATGTCACCTGCTGGCCCTGGCCACTCAGAGCAGTCCAGTGTGCCAGCAGCACCTCTGTTTCCAAGATGGCAGAGGTCTGGAGCACACTGGAGGAGCTCTGGGCACCTCCCAGGGGAGGTGCAGGTCAGGGGAGTGGTCACTCCCCTTTCCTTTGTCCAGTTTCGCGCCAGAGCAGGGCTGAGGGGTCCCTGAACCGTTGTAGACTGGCTTATGCAGAAATGGGCACCATCTGTCCCCATGACAGCATTTCCAGAGGCTGGGGGAGGCTACTCCCCCCCTGCCTTAACACCCTTTTCCAAAGGGAGAGGGTGTGAGAAAGTAGCCTCTTTCTAGCCTTGTTACCCCCACTTTTGGCCTGTTTGTGGGTGTATGTCAGGGTGTTTTCACTGTCTCACTGGGATCCTGCTAGCCAGGGCCCAGTGCTCATAGTGAAGACCCTATGTTTTCAGTATGTTTGTTATGTGTCACTGGGACCCTGCTAGTCAGGACCCCAGTGCTCATAAGTTTGTGGCCTATATGTATGTGTTCCCTGTGTGGTGCCTAACTGTCTCACTGGGGCTCTGCTAACCAGAACCTCAGTGGTTATGCTCTCTCATTTCTTTCTAAATTGTCACTAACAGGCTAGTGACCAATTTTACCAATTTACATTGGCTTACTGGAACACCCTTATAATTCCCTAGTATATGGTACTGAGGTACCCAGGGTATTGGGGTTCCAGGAGATCCCTATGGGCTGCAGCATTTCTTTTGTCACCCATAGGGAGCTCTGACAATTCTTACACAGGCCTGCCACTGCAGCCTGAGTGAAATAACGTCCACGTTATTTCACAGCCATTTTACACTGCACTTAAGTAACTTATAAGTCACCTATATGTCTAACCTTTACCTGGTAAAGGTTAGGTGCAAAGTTACTTAGTGTGAGGGCACCCTGGCACTAGCCAAGGTGCCCCCACATTGTTCAGAGCCAATTCCCTGAACTTTGTGAGTGCGGGGACACCATTACACGCGTGCACTACATATAGGTCACTACCTGTATGTAGCTTCACAATGGTAACTCCGAATATGGCCATGTAACATGTCTAAGATCATGGAATTGCCCCCTCTATGCCATCCTGGCATTGTTGGCACAATTCCTTGATCCCAGTGGTCTGTAGCACAGACCCTGGTACTGCCAAACTGCCTTTCCTGGGGTTTCACTGCAGCTGCTGCTGCTGCCAACCCCTCAGACAGGTTTCTGCCCCCCTGGGGTCAAGCCAGGCTTGTCCCAGGATAGCAGAACAAAGGACTTCCTCTGAGAGAGGGTGTTACACCCTCTCCCTTTGGAAAATGGTGTGAAGGCAGGGGAGGAGTAGCCTCCCCCAGCCTCTGGAAATGCTTTCATGGGCACTTTTGGAGCCCATTTCTGCATAAGCCAGTCTACACCGGTTCAGGGACCCCTTAGCCCCTGCTCTGGCGCGAAACTGGACAAAGGAAAGGGGAGTGACCACTCCCCTGACCTGCACCTCCCCTGGGAGGTGTCCAGAGCTCCTCCAGTGTGCTCCAGACCTCTGCCATCTTGGAAACAGAGGTGCTGCTGGCACACTGGACTGCTCTGAGTGGCCAGTGCCACCAGGTGACGTCAGAGACTCCTTCTGATAGGCTCCTTCAGGTGCTGCTAGCCTATCCTCTCTCCTAAGTAGCCAAACCCTCTTTTCTGGCTATTTAGGGTCTCTGTCTCTGGGGAAACTTTAGATAACGAATGCAAGAGCTCATCCGAGTTCCTCTGCATCTCTCTCTTCACCTTCTGCCAAGGAATCGACTGCTGACCGCGCTGGAAGCCTGCAAACCTCCAACATAGTAGCAAAGACGACTACTGCAACTCTGTAACGTTGATCATGCCGCCTTCTCGACTGTTTTCCTCGTGGTGCATGCTGTGGGGGTAGTCTGCCTCCTCTCTGCACTAGAAGCTCCGAAGAAATCTCCTGTGGGTCGACGGAATCTTCCCCCTGCAACCGCAGGCACCAAAAAGCTGCATTACTGGTCCCTTGGGTCTCCTCTCAGCATGACGAGCGAGGTCCCTCGAATCCAGCGACTCTGTCCAAGTGACTCCCACAGTCCAGTGACTCTTCAGTCCAAGTTTGGTGGAGGTAAGTCCTTGCCTCACCTCGCTAGACTGCATTGCTGGGAACAGCGACTTTTGCAGCTACTCCGGCCCCTGTGCACTTCCGGCCGAAATCCTTTGTGCACAGCCAAGCCTGGGTCCTCGGCACTCTAACCTGCATTGCACGACTTTCTAAGTTGGTCTCCGGCGACGTGGGACTCCTTTGTGTAACTTCGGGTGAGCACCATTTCACGCATCCTCGTAGTGCCTGTTTCTGGCATTTCTCCGGGTGCTACCTGCAGCTAAGAGGGCTCCTTTTCTTGCTCGACGTCCCCTCTACCTCCTGGTCCAATTTGCGACCTCCTGGTCCCTCCTGGGCCACAGCAGCATCCAAAAACGCTAACCGCACGATTTGCAGCTAGCAAGGCTTGTTGGCGTTCTTTCGGCGGGAAAACACTTCTGCACGACTCTACACGGCGAGAAGGATCCGTCCACGAAAGGGGAAGTCTCTAGCCCTTTTCGTTCCTGCAGAAACCTCAGCTTCTTCTGTCCAGTAGAAGCTTCTTTGCACCCACAGCTGGCATTTCCTGGGCATATGCCCATCTCCGACTTGCTTGTGACTTTTGGTCTTGGTCCCCTTGTTCCACAGGTACCCTAGATTGGAAATCCATCGTTGTTGCATTGTTGGTTTGTGTCTTTCCTGCATTATTCCTCTAACACAACTTCTTTGTCCTTAGGGGAACTTTAGTGCACTTTGCACTCACTTTTCAGGGTTTTGGGGAGGGTTATTTTTCTAACTCTCACTATTTTCTAATAGTCCCAGCGACCCTCTACAAGGTCACATAGGTTTGGGGTCCATTCGTGGTTCGCATTCCACTTTTGGAGTATATGGTTTATTTATTTTATTTATTTATTTATTGGATTTATATAGCGCACAGCTACCCGGAGGTTTCCCGGCGCCAAGACAATGCAAGACAAAGGCAGGATCAGGAGATCAACTTGGGCGATTACTGGTTAAAAAGCCATGTCTTAAGCTCCTTACGAAATCTAATGAACACCCTTTCATGCCGTAAGTAAGAAGGAAGAGAATTCCAAAGAGAGGGAGCTAGGAAGGCAAAAGAACGTCCCCCCATTTTGACACGTCTGATTCTGGGCACCTGGAATTTGTGTTGATTGGAGGATCTAAGTGACCGAGAGGGCCGATAGTGTTGACCCAAGATTTTAAGGTAGTTGGGAGCTAGGCCCATATTAATTCTATGCATATAGCATAGGGCTTTGAACTTGGTGCGATTCTCAATTCTCAGCCAATGTAGTTCACGAAGTGCACCAGAAGTAGGAGCAATTCTAGGAAGTTGGCAAAGAAGCCTGGCCGCAGAGTTCTGAACAATTTGAAGTTTGTGTAGTACTTCTTTATTCGCACCCAAATAAAGCACGTTTCAGTAGTCCAGTCTAGAAATAACCAGCGCTTGGACCACGGTTTTTTGAGCAGCCACAGGAAGCATCCAGAGAAATTTACGAAGCCACTTCAGGATGGCAAAGCAGGTCGAAGCTACTTTGGTCAACTGTTGTTTCATAGTCAACTGGTCATCAATAATGATGCCCAGGTTACGTGCAGAAAGAGAAGGGATTGGGGGGACACCCATCTCAGAGGGCCAATGTTGGGGGCCCCAGAGTGATTTTTTGTTTCCAAAAATGAGGAGTTCTGTCTTTCCTCCATTAAGTTTGAGTTTATTAAAATGCATCCAGTTGGCTATCTTAGAGAATCCTGTTTCCAAAGAGGGAGAGTTGGAGGTTTCTTTGGAGGAGAGTGAAAAAATAAGTTGAGTGTCATCAGCATAAGAATAGATAGTTAGGCCAGCTTGTTCTGCGGTTTGTGTTGCCCCTATCCCTATGTGTCCCCATTGCATCCTATTGTAACTATACATTGATTGCACTGTTTTCTAAGACTATACTGCATATTTTTGCTATTGTGTATATATATCTTGTGTATATTCCTATCCTCTCACTGAGGGTACACTCTAAGATACTTTGGCATATTGTCATAAAAAATAAAGTACCTTTATTTTTAGTATAACTGTGTATTGTGTTTTCTTATGATATTGTGCATATGACACTAGGTGGTACTGTAGTAGCTTCACACGTCTCCTAGTTCCGCCTAAGCTGCTCTGCTAAGCTACCATTATCTATCAGCCTAAGCTGCTAGACACCCTATACACTAATAAGGGATAACTGGGCCTGGTGCAAGGTGCAAGTACCCCTTGGTACTCACTACAAGCCAGTCCAGCCTCCTACATTGGTTGTGCAGCGGTGGGATAAGTGCTTTGAGACTACTTACCACTCTTGTCATTGTACTTTTCATAAGAGAAAAATATACAAAACAAGTTCAGTGTATATACACATAGCCAAAAAGTTTTGCATTTCCTCTTTTCACTCTTTTCTAAAGTGCTGAAAAGTACTTCTAAACTTTCAAAAAGTTCTTAAAAGTTTAAAAAGTTTTTTTTCTGTCTTTCTAAAAAGTTCTGAAACCTTTTTTCTCCTTTTCTATCACTTTAACTCTCTCTAAAAATGTCTGGCACAGGCCAAAATGTTGACCTGTCTAAGATTGCATATGACCACCTTAGCTGGAAAGGAGCAAGGAGTCTCTGTGTAGAGAGAGGTTTGAGTGTAGGGAAGAATCCTTCCTTGGAATTGTTACTTAACATGCTTAGAGAACAAGATAAGGCTAAAAGTGCCCCATCTGTTGAAAAAGTAGCTAATGGTTCCCAATCTGATCCAGGGACTCCCCCAGGTAAAGGTTCAGGAAAGAAACTTCTTAGCCTTCCCATTACAAGACAGTCTAGCATAGTTGGTACTGAGGTGGAGTCACATCATACAGATGATGTGCTCTCACATTACACTGTCAGCCAAGCTGTTAGGGTGCCCTCTGTAAGGGACAGGTCTCCTTCTGTTCACTCCCATCATACCTCTGTATCTAGAAATGTCCCTCCCACCAACCCTGATGACAGATTGTTAGAAAGGGAACTCAATAAGTTGAGGGTGGAACAAACCAGACTGAAGCTTAAAAAGCAACAGCTGGATTTGGATAGACAGTCTTTAGAATTAGAGAAGGAAAGACAGAAGTTGGGTTTTGAAAACCATGGTGGCAGCAGCAGTATTCCCCATAGTCATCCTGCAAAAGAGCATGATTCCAGGAATCTGCATAAGATAGTTCCCCCTTATAAGGAGGGGGATGACATTAACAAGTGGTTTGCTGCACTTGAGAGGGCCTGTGTTGTACAGGATGTCCCTCAAAGGCAGTGGGCTGCTATCCTATGGCTATCATTTAGTGGAAAAGGTAGGGGTAGGCTCCTTACTGTGAAAAAAAGTGATGCCAATAATTTTACAGTACTTAAGAATGCACTCCTGGATGGTTATGGCTTAACCACTGAACAATACAGGATAAAGTTCAGAGAGACCAAAAGGGAGTCTTCACAAGACTGGGTTGATTTCATTGACCATTCAGTGAAGGCCTTGGAGGGGTGGTTACATGGCAGTAATTTTACTGATTATGACAGCCTGTATAACTTGATCCTGAGAGAGCATATTCTTAATAATTGTGTGTCTGATTTGTTGCACCAGTACTTGGTGGACTCTGATCTGACCTCTCCCCAAGAATTGGGAAAGAAGGCAGACAAATGGGTCAGAACAAGGGTGTGAGAAGGTAGCCTCTTTCTAGCCTTGTTACCCCCACTTTTGGCCTGTTTGTGAGTGTATGTCAGGGTGTTTGTCACTGTTTTCACTGTCTCACTGGGATCCTGATAGCCAGGCCTCAGTGCTCATAGTGAAAACACTATGGGGGTCATTCTGACCCTGGCGGTCTTTGACCGCCAGGGCGGAGGACCGCGGGAGCACCGCCGACAGGCCGGCGGTGCTCCAATGGGGATTCCGACCGCGGCGGTAAAGCCGCGGTCGGACCGGCACCACTGGCGGGGTCCCGCCAGTGTACCGCGGCCCCATTGAATCCTCCGCGGCGGCGCAGCTTGCTGCACCGCCGCGGGGATTCCGACCCCCCCTACCGCCATCCAGATCCCGGCGGTCGGACCGCCGAGATCCGGATGGCGGTAGGGGGGGTCGCGGGGCCCCTGGGGGCCCCTGCAGTGCCCATGCCACTGGCATGGGCATTGCAGGGGCCCCCGTAAGAGGGCCCCTACATGTATTTCACTGTCTGCTGTGCAGACAGTGAAATACGCGACGGGTGCAACTGCACCCGTCGCACAGCTTCCACTCCGCCGGCTCGATTCCGAGCCGGCTTCATCGTGGAAGCCTCTTTCCCGCTGGGCTGGCGGGCGGTCTGAAGGCGACCGCCCGCCAGCCCAGCGGGAAAGTCAGAATTACCGCCGCGGTCTTTCGACCGCGGAACGGTAATCTGACGGCGGGACTTTGGCGGGCGGCCTCCGCCGCCCGCCAAGGTCAGAATGAGGGCCTATGTTTTCAGTATGGTTGTTATGTGTCACTGGGATCCTGCTAGTCAGGACCCCAGTGCTCATAGGTTTGTGGCCTATATGTATGTGTCACTGGGACCCTGTCACACAGGGCCCCAGTGCTCATAGGTGTGCATGTATATGTTCCCTGTGTGGTGCCTAACTGTCTCACTGAGGCTCTGCTAACCAGAACCTCAGTGGTTATGCTCTCTCATTACTTTCAAATTGTCACTAACAGGCTAGTGACCAATTTTACCAATTTACATTGGCTTACTGGAACACCCTTATAATTCCCTAGTATATGGTACTAAGGTACCCAGGGTATTGGGGTTCCAGGAGATCCCTATGGGCTGCAGCAATTCGTTTGCCACCCATAGGGAGCTCTGACAATTCTTACACAGGCCTGCCACTGCAGCCTGAGTGAAATAACGTCCACGTTATTTCACAGCCATTTTTCACTGCACTTAAGTAACTTATAAGTCACCTATATGTCTAACCTTTACCTGGTAAAGGTTAGGTGCAAAGTTACTTAGTGTGAGGGCACCCTGGCACTAGCCAAGGTGCCCCCACATTGTTCAGAGCCAATTCCCTGAACTTTGTGAGTGCGGGGACACCATTACACGCGTGCACTAGATATAGGTCACTACCTATATGTAGCTTCACAATGGTAACTCCGAATATGGCCATGTAACATGTCTATGATCATGGAATTGCCCCCTCTATGCCATCCTGGCATAGTTGGCACAATCCCATGATCCCAGTGGTCTGTAGCACAGACCCTGGTACTGCCAAACTGCCCTTCCTGGGGTTTCACTGCAGCTGCTGCTGCTGCCAACCCCTCAGACAGGCAGCTGCCCTCCTGGGGTCCAGCCAGGCCTGGCCCAGGATGGCAGAACAAAGAACTTCCTCTGAGAGAGGGTGTGACACCCTCTCCCTTTGGAAAATGGTGTGAAGGCAGGGGAGGAGTAGCCTCCCCCAGCCTCTGGAAATGCTTTGTTGGGCACAGAGGTGCCCAATTCTGCATAAGCCAGTCTACACCGGTTCAGGGACCCCTTAGCCCCTGCTCTGGCGCGAAACTGGACAAAGGAAAGGGGAGTGACCACTCCCCTGACCTGCACCTCCCCTGGGAGGTGTCCAGAGCTCCTCCAGTGTGCTCCAGACCTCTGCCATCTTGGAAACAGAGGTGCTGCTGGCACACTGGACTGCTCTGAGTGGCCAGTGCCACCAGGTGACGTCAGAGACTCCTGCTGATAGGCTCCTTCAGGTGTTAGTAGCCTTTCCTCTCTCCTAGGTAGCCAAACCCTCTTTTCTGGCTATTTAGGGTCTCTGTCTCTGGGGAAACTTTAGATAACGAATGCATGAGCTCAGCCGAGTTCCTCTGCATCTCTCTCTTCACCTTCTGATAAGGAAACGACCGCTGACCGCGCTGGAAGCCTGCAAACCTGCAACATAGTAGCAAAGACGACTACTGCAACTCTGTAACGCTGATCCTGCCGCCTTCTCGACTGTTTTCCTGCTTGTGCATGCTGTGGGGGTAGCCTGCCTCCTCTCTGCACCAGAAGCTCCGAAGAAATCTCCCGTGGGTCGACGGAATCTTCCCCCTGCAACCGCAGGCACCAAAAAGCTGCATTACCGGTCCCTTGGGTCTCCTCTCAGCACGACGAGCGAGGTCCCTCGAATCCAGCGACACTGTCCAAGTGACCCCCACAGTCCAGTGACTCTTCAGCCCAAGTTTGGTGGAGGTAAGTCCTTGCGTCACCTCGCTGGGCTGCATTGCTGGGAACCGCGACTTTGCAGCTACTCCGGCCCCTGTGCACTTCCGGCGGAAATCCTTTGTGCACATCCAAGCCTGGGTCCACGGCACTCTAACCTGCATTGCACGACTTTCTAAGTTGGTCTCCGGCGACGTGGGACTCCTTTGTGCAACTTCGGCGAGCACCGTTTCACGCATCCTTGTAGTGCCAGTTTCTGGCACTTCACTGGGTGCTACCTGCTTTAGTGAGGGCTCTTTGTCTTTCTCGACGTCCCCTCTCTCTTCAGGTCCAATTTTCGACCTCCTGGTCCCTCCTGGGCCCCAGCAGCGTCCAAAAACGCCAAACGCACAATTTGCGTGTAGCAAGGCTTATTGGCGTCCTTCCGGCGGGAAAACACTTCTGCACGACTCTCCAAAGCGTGTGGGATCCGTCCACCAAAGGGGAAGTCTCTAGCCCTTTTCGTTCCTGCAGAAACCTCAGCTTCTTCTGTCCAGTCGAAGCTTCTTTGCACCCGCAGCTGGCATT
The DNA here is from genome assembly GCF_031143425.1 of Pleurodeles waltl. Lineage (NCBI taxonomy): Eukaryota > Metazoa > Chordata > Amphibia > Caudata > Salamandridae > Pleurodeles > Pleurodeles waltl. The sequence continues at coordinate 1,329,626,017 of NC_090437.1, read as the reverse complement.
TCCTGGGCATCTGCCCATCTCCGACTTGCTTGTGACTTTTGGACTTGGTCCCCTTGTTCCACAGGTACCCTAGATTGGAAATCCACAGTTGTTGCATTGCTGGTTTGTGTCTTTCCTGCATTATTCCTCTAACACGACTCTTTTGTCCTTAGGGGAACTTTAGTGCACTTTGCACTCACTTTTCAGGGTCTTGGGGAGGGTTACTTTTCTAACTCTCACTATTTTCTAATAGTCCCAGCGACCCTCTACAAGGTCACATAGGTTTGGGGTCCATTCGTGGTTCGCATTCCACTTTTGGAGTATATGGTTTGTGTTGCCCCTATCCCTATGTTTCCCCATTGCATCCTATTGTAACTATACATTGTTTGCACTGTTTTCTAAGACTATACTGCATATTTTTGCTATTGTGTATATATATCTTGTGTATATTTCCTATCCTCTCACTGAGGGTACACTCTAAGATACTTTGGCATATTGTCATAAAAATAAAGTACCTTTATTTTTAGTATAACTGTGTATTGTGTTTTCTTATGATATTGTGCATATGACACTAAGTGGTACTGTGGTAGCTTCACACGTCTCCTAGTTCAGCCTAAGCTGCTCTGCTAAGCTACCATTATCTATCAGCCTAAGCTGCTAGACACCCTATACACTAATAAGGGATAACTGGGCCTGGTGCAAGGTGCAAGTACCCCTTGGTACTCACTACAAGCCAGTCCAGCCTCCTACATTGGTTGTGCAGTGGTGGGATAAGTGCTTGAGACTACTTACCACTCTTGTCATTGTACTTTTCATAAGAGAAAAATATACAAAACAAGGTCAGTGTATATACACATAGCCAAAAAGTTTTGCATTTCCTCTTTTCACTCTTTTCTAAGTGCTGAAAAGTGCTTCTAAACTTTCAAAAAGTTCTTAAAAGTTTAAAAAGTTTTTTTTCTGTCTTTCCAAAAAGTTCTGAAAACTTTTTTCTCTTTTTCTATCACTTTAACTCTCTCTAAAAAATGTCTGGCACAGGAAAAAATGTTGAACTGTCCAAACTTGCATATGATCACCTTAGCTGGAAAGGAGCAAGGAGTCTCTGCATAGAGAGAGGTTTGAGTGTAGGGAAGAATCCTTCCTTAGAACTGTTAATTAACATGCTTAGAGTACAGGATAAGGCCATAAGTGCCCAATCTGTAGAAAAAGTAGCTAATGGTTCTCAATCTGATCCAGGGACTCCCCCAGGAAAAGGTTCAGGAAAGAAACTTCTCAGCCTGCCCATTACTAGACAGTCTAGCATAGTTGGTACAGAGGTTGAATCACACCATACTGATGGTGTGCTCTCACATTATACTGGTAGCCAAGCTGTTAGGGTGCCCTCTGTAAGGGACAGGTCTCCTTCTGTTCATTCCCATCATACCTCTGTATCTAGAAATGTCCCTCCCACCCACCCTGATGACAGATTGTTAGAAAGGGAGCTCAACAGATTGAGAGTGGAACAAACCAGACTGAAGCTCAAGAAGCAACAGCTGGATTTGGATAGACAGTCTTTAGAATTAGAGAAGGAAAGACAGAAGTTGGGTTTAGATACCCATGGTGGCAGCAGCAGTATTCCCCATAGTCATCCTGCAAAAGAGCATGATTACAGGAATCTGCACAAGATAGTTCCCCCTTATAAGGAGGGGGATAACATTAACAAGTGGTTTGCTGCACTTGAGAGGGCCTGTGCTGTACAGGATGTCCCTCAAAGGCAGTGGGCTGCTATCCTATGGCTATCATTTACTGGAAAAGGTAGGGATAGGCTCCTTACTGTGAAAGAAAATGATGCCAATAATTTTACAGTTCTTAAGAATGCACTCCTGGATGGTTATGGCTTAACCACTGAACAATACAGGATAAAGTTCAGAGAGACCAAAAAGGAGTCTTCACAAGACTGGGTTGATTTCATTGACCATTCAGTGAAGGCCTTGGAGGGGTGGTTACATGGCAGTAAAGTTACTGATTATGAAAGCCTGTATAACACAATCCTGAGAGAGCATATACTTAATAATTGTGTGTCTGATTTGTTGCACCAGTACCTGGTAGACTCTGATCTGACCTCTCCCCAAGAATTGGGAAAGAAGGCAGACAAATGGGTCAGAACAAGGGTGAACAGAAAAGTTCATACAGGGGGTGACAAAGATGGCAATAAGAAGAAAGATGGTGAAAAATCTCAAGATAAGCATGGGGATAAGGGTAAAACCAAAGATCCCACTTCAAATCTTAAACACTCTTCAGAGGGTGGGGATAAAACAAATTCTTCCTCTTCTTCCCAACCTGCACACATTAAAAAGCCTTGGTGCTTTGTGTGTAAAAACAGAGGCCATAGGCCAGGGGATAAGACCTGTCCAGGTAAACCCCCTGAGCCTACCACCACTAATACATCAAGCTCTAGTGCCCCTAGCAGTAGTGGTACTAGTGGTGGGACTGCTGGCAACAGTCAAGTTAAGGGTGTAGTTGGGTTCACTTTTGGGTCCATAGTAGAAACTGGGGTAGTCACTCCCAAGACAGTTTCTGTCACACCTAGTGGCATTGGCCTTGCCACACTGGCTGCTTGTCCCCTTACAATGGATAAGTACAGGCAGACAGTTTCAATAAATGGTGTTGAGGCCTTGGCCTACAGGGACACAGGTGCCAGTTTCACTTTGGTGACTGAAAACCTAGTGCCTCCTGAACAACACATCATTGGACAACAGTATAAGATTATTGATGTCCATAACTCCACTAAGTTTCTTCCCTTAGCTATAATTCAGTTTAGTTGAGGTGGAGTTACTGGCCCTAAGCAGGTGGTGGTATCACCTAGCTTACCTGTAGACTGTCTCTTAGGTAATGACCTAGAGGCCTCAGGTTGGGCTGATGTAGAGTTTTATGCCCATGCAGCCATGCTGGGCATCCCTGAGGAATTGTTCCCTCTCATTTCAAGTGAAATGAAAAAGCAAAGGAGAGAAGGCCTGAAAACTCAGGATCCCTCTCCATCAACAGGTAAAAAGGGTATCACAGTATCCCCTAACCACCCTACCATTCAGGATACTATTCCTGTGGTGGGAGAAACCTCTCCTGGGGTGGCACCTGTTCCAAGGGAATCATCAGCTAGCAAAGCTGGACTCCCTGAGGTGGAAGTACCTCTCTGTGGGATAACTAACATTGGTGAGAAAAAGAGCACCATTTTAGTTAACATGGAGCATCCCTCCAACCCTCCCAGAGAAACTTTAGTGCAGAAACTCTGCACTGCCTCACAACACTTAGGACAGCATCCCTGCCCTAGTGTGGAGCTGGTAGGACAGCATCCCTGCCCTGCTCCAACTCAAGAGAAACAGCATCCCTGTTCTCTCTTCCAGCCAGATGGACAAAGTGTTTGCCCAGCTATGGCTTTTCTGAGACAGCATCCCTGTCTGGCATTTCCATCACTACAAATAGGTTCAGTGGACAATTCCCACTGCTCTAAACTAAAACTTACTGATAGAAACTCTGAAAATACATCTTCACATTGTTGCTTAGCTAAAAAACTTCAAACAGGGTGGTTTACATCCCCACAGGGAAGTAACCATATAGTGGATGATAAAGGGAGTAACCAGTCTATTGCAGAGCTACTCTCTACTTATCACCACTTAGACAATAAAGTCTCAACTGGCCAAGGTTAGCCTTATTGTCCTTCGTTTGGGGGGGGGTTGTGTGAGAAGGTAGCCTCTTTCTAGCCTTGTTACCCCCACTTTTGGCCTGTTTGTGAGTGTATGTCAGGGTGTTTGTCACTGTTTTCACTGTCTCACTGGGATCCTGATAGCCAGGCCTCAGTGCTCATAGTGAAAACACTATGTTTTCAGTATGGTTGTTATGTGTCACTGGGATCCTGCTAGTCAGGACCCCAGTGCTCATAGGTTTGTGGCCTATATGTATGTGTCACTGGGACCCTGTCACACAGGGCCCCAGTGCTCATAGGTGTGCATGTATATGTTCCCTGTGTGGTGCCTAACTGTCTCACTGAGGCTCTGCTAACCAGAACCTCAGTGGTTATGCTCTCTCATTACTTTCAAATTGTCACTAACAGGCTAGTGACCAATTTTACCAATTTACATTGGCTTACTGGAACACCCTTATAATTCCCTAGTATATGGTACTAAGGTACCCAGGGTATTGGGGTTCCAGGAGATCCCTATGGGCTGCAGCAATTCGTTTGCCACCCATAGGGAGCTCTGACAATTCTTACACAGGCCTGCCACTGCAGCCTGAGTGAAATAACGTCCACGTTATTTCACAGCCATTTTTCACTGCACTTAAGTAACTTATAAGTCACCTATATGTCTAACCTTTACCTGGTAAAGGTTAGGTGCAAAGTTACTTAGTGTGAGGGCACCCTGGCACTAGCCAAAGTGCCCCCACATTGTTCAGAGCCAATTCCCTGAACTTTGTGAGTGCGGGGACACCATTACACGCGTGCACTACATATAGGTCACTACCTATATGTAGCTTCACAATGGTAACTCCGAATATGGCCATGTAACATGTCTATGATCATGGAATTGCACCCTCTATGCCATCCTGGCATAGTTGGCACAATCCCATGATCCCAGTGGTCTGTAGCACAGACCCTGGTACTGCCAAACTGCCCTTCCTGGGGTTTCACTGCAGCTGCTGCTGCTGCCAACCCCTCAGACAGGCAGCTGCCCTCCTGGGGTCCAGCCAGGCCTGGCCCAGGATGGCAGAACAAAGAACTTCCTCTGAGAGAGGGTGTGACACCCTCTCCCTTTGGAAAATGGTGTGAAGGCAGGGGAGGAGTAGCCTCCCCCAGCCTCTGGAAATGCTTTGTTGGGCACAGAGGTGCCCAATTCTGCATAAGCCAGTCTACACCGGTTCAGGGACCCCTTAGCCCCTGCTCTGGCGCGAAACTGGACAAAGGAAAGGGGAGTGACCACTCCCCTGACCTGCACCTCCCCTGGGAGGTGTCCAGAGCTCCTCCAGTGTGCTCCAGACCTCTGCCATCTTGGAAACAGAGGTGCTGCTGGCACACTGGACTGCTCTGAGTGGCCAGTGCCACCAGGTGACGTCAGAGACTCCTGCTGATAGGCTCCTTCAGGTGTTAGTAGCCTTTCCTCTCTCCTAGGTAGCCAAACCCTCTTTTCTGGCTATTTAGGGTCTCTGTCTCTGGGGAAACTTTAGATAACGAATGCATGAGCTCAGCCGAGTTCCTCTGCATCTCTCTCTTCACCTTCTGATAAGGAAACGACCGCTGACCGCGCTGGAAGCCTGCAAACCTGCAACATAGTAGCAAAGACGACTACTGCAACTCTGTAACGCTGATCCTGCCGCCTTCTCGACTGTTTTCCTGCTTGTGCATGCTGTGGGGGTAGCCTGCCTCCTCTCTGCACCAGAAGCTCCGAAGAAATCTCCCGTGGGTCGACGGAATCTTCCCCCTGCAACCGCAGGCACCAAAAAGCTGCATTACCGGTCCCTTGGGTGTCCTCTCAGCACGACGAGCGAGGTCCCTCGAATCCAGCGACACTGTCCAAGTGACCCCCACAGTCCAGTGACTCTTCAGCCCAAGTTTGGTGGAGGTAAGTCCTTGCCTCACCTCGCTGGGCTGCATTGCTGGGAACCGCGACTTTGCAGCTACTCCGGCCCCTGTGCACTTCCGGCGGAAATCCTTTGTGCACAGCCAAGCCTGGGTCCACAGCACTCTAACCTGCATTGCACGACTTTCTAAGTTGGTCTCCGGCGACGTGGGACTCCTTTGTGCAACTTCGGTGAGCACCATTTCACGCATCCTTGCAGTGCCTGTTTCTGGCACTTCTTCGGGTGCTATCTGCTTCAGTGAGGGCTCTTTGTCTTGCTCGACGTCTCCTCTCTCTTCAGTTCCAATTTGCGACCTCCTGGTCCTTCCTGGACCCAAGCAGCATCCAAAAACGCCAAACGCACGATTTGCGTGTAGCAAGGCTTGTTGGCGTCCTTCCGGCGGGAAAACACTTCTGCACGACTCTCCAAGGCAAGCCGGATCCTTCCACCAAAGGGGAAGTCTCTAGCCTTTTTCGTTCCTGCAGAAACCTCAGCTTCTTCTGTCCAGTCGAAGCTTCTTTGCACCCGCAGCTGGCATTTCCTGGGCATCTGCCCATCTCCGACTTGCTTGTGACTTTTGGACTTGGTCCCCTTGTTCCACAGGTACCCTAGATTGGAAATCCACAGTTGTTGCATTGCTGGTTTGTGTCTTTCCTGCATTATTCCTCTAACACGACTCTTTTGTCCTTAGGGGAACTTTAGTGCACTTTGCACTCACTTTTCAGGGTCTTGGGGAGGGTTACTTTTCTAACTCTCACTATTTTCTAATAGTCCCAGCGACCCTCTACAAGGTCACATAGGTTTGGGGTCCATTCGTGGTTCGCATTCCACTTTTGGAGTATATGGTTTGTGTTGCCCCTATCCCTATGTTTCCCCATTGCATCCTATTGTAACTATACATTGTTTGCACTGTTTTCTAAGACTATACTGCGTATTTTTGCTATTGTGTATATATATCTTGTGTAGATTTCCTATCCTCTCACTGAGGGTACACTCTAAGATACTTTGGCATATTGTCATAAAAATAAAGTACCTTTATTTTTACTATAACTGTGTATTGTGTTTTCTTATGATATTGTGCATATGACACTAGCGGTACTGTAGGAGCTTCACTCGTCTCCTAGTTCAGCCTAAGCTGCTCTGCTAAGCTACCATTATCTATCAGCCTATGCTGCTAGACACCCTATACACTAATAAGGGATAACTGGGCCTGGTGCAAGGTGCAAGTATCCCTTGGTATTCACTACAAGCCAGTCCAGCCTCCTACACCCTCCTAGTCCGCCCATGTGCCTCATTGTAGCGTTCCTCTGCCCTGGTCCTAGGATTCCTCACTGGGGTCAGTAGCCAGGACAGTTTGGGGTAACCAGAGTCCCCTAATAGCCACACACGGTGCCTCTGGAGTTGACCCATCACATACGGGATGCCGCTATTCTGCAGGATGTAGGCGTCATGCACTGACCCAGGGAACTTGGCATTAATATGGGAGATGTACTGGTCAGCCAAACACACCATGTGGACATTCATGGAATGATAACTTTTCCTGTTCCTGTACACCTGTTCACTCCTGCTGGGGGGTACCAAAGCCACATGTGTCCCATCAATGGCACCTATGATGTTGGGGATATGTCCAAGGGCATAGAAATCACCCTTCACGGTAGGCAAATCCCCTACCTCAGGGAAAATGATGTAGCTCCACATGTGTTTGAGCACGGCAGACAACACTCTGGACAACACCTTGGAAAACATGGGCTGGGACATCCCTGATGATATGGCCACTGTTGTTTGAAATGACCCACTTGCTAAGAAATGGAGTACTGACAGCACCTGCACTAGAGGGGGGATCCCTGTGGGTTGGCGGATGGGTGACATCAGGTCTGCCTCCAGCTGGGCACACAGTTCATGTATAGTGGCTCTGTCAAGCCTGTATGTCAGAATGACATGCTGTTCCTCCATTGTCGACAGGTCCACCAGCGATCTGTACACGGGAAGATTCCTCCATCTCCACGCATGTCCCAGCGGACGGTGCCTAGGAAGGACAACAGCGAGCACAGAGTCAATCAACCCACAGGTACGTTCCCTCAGCTTGCACACAACACGATTCACTATGCATTGAATGGTTTGAATGAGTGTTGAGGAAAGGCCTAGGTATGTGTGACGCAGTAGAAATGAAGCCATGTGGGCCCTTGAAATGGCGGCTGCCTGACCTGTGAAGTGTGACAATGGGATATGAGGTCAATGCGCTGGCGTGGCACACCGTGGCGGTAGGCGGTCGAAGACCGCGGCGCAAAGCCGCATTGGTTAACATTGAAACCTACGGGTTTCACGAGCCAATCACGATGTGCGCCGGCGGTCGCGGTAACCACCGCCGCGGTACGCACCGCCGCAGGTGTGACTGCCATTTTCTATCTACTTAATCACTCGATACCTGATCTTCCACAGGAGAGGACCTACACTGCAAGTGCTGCTGTGACCTCGGTCTGGAAGGGACAATGGCTGCTGCAACTGGGGAAAGGGCCCCTGCCTTCACTTCTGAAGAATTGGAGAAACTCGTGGATGGGGTCCTCCCCCAGTATGCGCTACTCTACGGTCCTCCAGACCAACAGGTAAGTACACTGGGACCATGCTTTGTGGCCAATGCCTGGGTTGAGTCGGTGGATGAAAGATGGTGGGGAGGGGAGCGATTGAGGCATGCATCAAACGACAGATGAGAGCATGTGCCACATGGAAAGGGTGGGGATGGGGGGCCACTCACATCGAGCATGCAGAAGGTGCTGATTTTTTTTCTCCCCCTGAACAGGGCACCGCCGTCTCAAGCACCGCTGCACTGGGCACCGCTGTCTCAAGCGCCGCTGAACTGGGCCCTTCATCTCAAGCACCGCTGCACTGGGCCCTTCATCTCAAGCACCGCCGCACTGGGCACCGCCGTCTCAAGCACCGCTGAACTGGGCACCGCCGTCTCAAGCACCGCTGAACTGGGCACCGCCGTCTCAAGCACCGCTGAACAGGGCACCACAGTCTCAAGCACCGCTGAACTGGGCCCTTTTACTCAAGCACCGCTGCACTGGGCACCGCCGTCTCAAGCACCGCTGAACTGGGCACCGCTGTCTCAAGCACCGCTGAACAGGGCACCGCCGTCTCAAGCACCGCTGAACTGGGCCCTTCATCTCAAGCACCGCTGCACTGGGCCCTTCATCTCAAGCACCGCTGAACAGGGCACCGCCGTCTCAAGCACCGCTGCACTGGGCCCTTCATCTCAAGCACCGCTGAACTGGGCACCGCCGTCTCAAGCACCGCTGAACTGGGCCCTTCATCTCAAGCACCGCTGAACAGGGCACCGCCGTCTCAAGCACCGCTGAACTGGGCCCTTCATCTCAAGCACCGCTGAACAGGGCACCGCCGTCTCAAGCACCGCTGCACTGAGCCCTTCATCTCAAGCACCGCTGAACTGGGCCCTTTCACTCAAGCACCGCTGCACTGGGCCCTTCATCTCAAGCACCGCTGAACAGGGCACCGCCATCTCAAGCACCGCTGAACAGGGCACCGCCGTCTCAAGCACCGCTGAACTGGGACCTTCATCTCAAGCACCGCTGAACAAGGCACCGCCGTCTCAAGCACCGCTGAACTGGGCCCTTCATCTCAAGCACCGCTGAACAGGGCACCGCCATCCCAAGCACCGCTGAACAGGGCACCGCCGTCTCAAGCACCGCTAAACTGGGCCCTTCATCTCAAGCACCGCTGAACAGGGCACCGCCGTCTCAAGCACCGCTGAACAGGGCACCGCCGTCTCAAGCACCGCTGAACTGGGCCCTTCATCTCAAGCACCGCTGAACAGGGCACCGCCGTCTCAAGCACCGCTGAACTGGGCCCTTCATCTCAAGCACCGCTGAACAGGGCACCGCCGTCTCAAGCAAAGCTGAACTGGGCCCTTCATCTCAAGCACCGCTGAACAGGGCACCGCCGTCTCAAGCACCGCTGAACAGGGCACCGCCGTCTCAAGCACCGCTGAACTGGGCCCTTCATCTCAAGCACCGCTGAACAGGGCACCGCCGTCTCAAGCACCGCTGAACTGGGCCCTTCATCTCAAGCACCGCTGAACAGGGCACCGCCATCTCAAGCTCCGCTGAACAGGGCACCGCCATCTCAAGCACCGCTGCACTGGGCACCGCCGTCTCAAGCACCGCTGAACAGGGCACCGCCGTCTCAAGCACTGCTGAACTGGGCCCTTCATCTCAAGCACGATGAACAGGGCACCGCCGTCTCAAGCACCGCTGAACAGGGCACCGCCGTCTCAAGCACCGCTGCACTGGGCACCGCTGTCTCAAGCGCCGCTGAACTGGGCCCTTCATCTCAAGCACCGCTGCACTGGGCCCTTCATCTCAAGCACCGCCGCACTGGGCACCGCCGTCTCAAGCACCGCTGAACTGGGCACCGCCGTCTCAAGCACCGCTGAACTGGGCACCGCCGTCTCAAGCACCGCTGAACAGGGCACCACAGTCTCAAGCACCGCTGAACTGGGCCCTTTTACTCAAGCACCGCTGCACTGGGCACCGCCGTCTCAAGCACCGCTGAACTGGGCACCGCTGTCTCAAGCACCGCTGAACAGGGCACCGCCGTCTCAAGCACCGCTGAACTGGGCCCTTCATCTCAAGCACCGCTGCACTGGGCCCTTCATCTCAAGCACCGCTGAACAGGGCACCGCCGTCTCAAGCACCGCTGCACTGGGCCCTTCATCTCAAGCACCGCTGAACAGGGCCCTTCATCTCAAGCACCGCTGGCCCATTGGCGGAAGGGGCAGTGCCGCATCTGTGTCGGGCAGGGCTGCACGAAGCACTCTGGGCACCAGTCCCCCTCCAGAACCAGTGGACACTGTCATCCACTCAGGATGGTAGAGTGGGCAACCCACCCACTGTATGGACTTGAGAGACTGTGGCTTTGCACTCCCCAGGATGGTACAGTGGGCAACCCACCCACTGTATGGACTTGAGAGACTGTGGCTTTGCACTCCCCAGGATGGTACAGTGGGCAACCCACCCACTGTATGGACTTGAGAGACTGTGGCTTTGCACTCCCCAGGATGTAACAGTGGGCAACCCACCCACTGTATGGACTTGAGAGACTGTGGCTTTGCACTCCCCAGGATGGGACAGTGGCCATGGAGGCCCCTCGTGGATCTGGAGTCGTGTACTCATGTGGCTGAGGTGCCCCCCCTTCCCTTCCCCCTGAGGTGCCTGTAGTTTTTCTATCTGATGCCCCTGAAGTGTTCTCTCCGTTGGTGTCAGGTATCCTGTGTGGGCCTTGCCCATGTGATTTGGGCCCAGTGGTCCACGGACAATGACTGCTAAAATTATCGGACTTTTAATATTTATGTATATATTAGTTTTAAATGTGTGATATTTTTATAAGCCAATAATACAATATATTCGACTTTTTATGATAATTTCCTTTTGTCTTTGCATTCTTTCGGGGGAGTTTGGGGGTTGTAACAGTGATGTATTGCTATGCATTGATGTGTGTGTTGTAGTGGGTGAGGGTGGTGGTGGGTGTGTCGCGTATGTGTACCCGTAATATTTTCTCCTCCCCCCTTCCCTGTGTCGTAGGTGCAGTACTCACCGTTGTCTTCTGCGCCGGCATTCGTGCTCCTGGTAGAGGAGCAGGAATACAATAGCTGGGAGGATGTGTAGTTCGGGTTCCATGCTGTCCAGATTCCTCGTGGGGTGTATGGAGGTGAGCGTTTTCCGTTTCAAATGTCTGTTTCCGCCGTGTTTTTATCGGCGGGGCTACCGCCCTGGAAAAGGTGGCGGATTCGTGGGTTGTGATAGGGTGGGCGGTACATTGTCTCCTGCCTGTCTGTTGGCGGTGACCGCCGCGCTGTTTGTTTGTCCCGCCGTGGCGGTCGGAGTGTTAAAGTGGCGGTCTCTGTTGGCGGTTACCACCAGGGTCAGAATTCCATTTTTTTAACCGCCAGCCTGTTGGCGGGTTAGCCGCCGCTTTAACACCGACCACCAGGGTTGGAATGACCCCCTAAGTAACTTAGCACCCAACCTTTACCAGGTAAAGGTTAGACATATAGGTGACTTATAAGTTACTTAAGTGCAGTGGTAAATGGCTGTGAAATAACGTGGACGTTATTTCACTCAGGCTGCAGTGGCAGGCCTGTGTAAGAATTGTCAGATCTCCCTATGGGTGGCACAAGAAATGCTGCAGCCCATAGGGATCTCCTGGAACCCCAATACCCTGGGTACCTCAGTACCATATACTAGGGAATTATAAGGGTGTTCCAGTATGCCAATGTAAATTGGTGAAATTGGTCACTAGCCTGTTAGTGACAATTTAGAAAGAAATGAGAGAGCATAACCACTGAGGTTCTGGATAGCAGAGCCTCAGTGAGACAGTTAGTCATAACACATGTAACACATACAGGGCACACTTATGAGCACTGGGGCCCTGGCTGGCAGGGTCCCAGTGACACATACAACTAAAACAACATATATACAGTGAAATATGGGGGTAACATGCCAGGCAAGATGGTACTTTCTTACAGTGGACTATAGAGGACTTAATACTGTAACAAAAACAGATGCTCCCCCTATACCCAGGGCAGATGAGGGCATAGATACACTGGCCTCTGCCAAGTATCTAAGTACCTTTGATTTGACTGCAGGGTATTGGCAGATCAAGTTATCAGAGAATGCTAAACAAAAGACTGCATTTTCAACCATAGGAGGGCATTATCACTTCACAGTCATGCCCTTTGGTTTGAAAAATGCACCTGCCACTTTCCAAAGGCTGGTGAACACAGTCCCCCAAGGTTTGGAACCTTTTAGTGCAGCACACTTAGATGACATTGCTGTATTTAGCTCCACCTGGGATGGCCACCTGGTCCACCTGTGGAAAGTTTTGAACACCCTGCAAAAGGCAGGCCTCACTATCAAGGCTTCAAAATGCCAGATAGGGCAGGGAAAAGTGGTATATCTGGGCCACCTGGTAGGTGGAGAACAGATTGAACCACCGCAGGGGAAAATCCAAACCATTATGGATTGGGTTTCCGCTACAACCTAGACCTAGGTCAGAGCCTTCTTAGGGCTCATAGGGTATTACAGGAGGTTCATTGAGAACTATGGCTCCATTGCAGCCCCTCTTAATGACCTCAATTCCAAAAATATCCCTAAAAAGGTATTGTGGACAGCCAGCTGTCAGAAAGCTTTTGAGGAGCTTAAGCAGGCTATGTGTATTGCAACAGTCCTAAAAAGCCCAAATTACTCCATAAATTCATTGACCAGACAGATGCTTCTGAACTGGGGGTTGGGGCAGTGTTATCACAACTTAATTCAGAGGGCCAGGATCAACCTGTTGCTTTTATCCGAAGGAGGTTGACTCCTAGAGGAAAGAGTTGGTCTGCCATATAGAGGGAGGCCTTTGCTGTGGTCTGGGCCCTGAAGAAGTTGAGACCATACTTATTTGAGACTCACATCATTGTTCAGACAGACCACAAACCTCTCTTATGGCTAAAACAGATTAAAGGTGAAAAAAACTAAATTGCTGAGGTGGTCAATTTCCCTACAGGGGATGGACTTTACAGTGGAACATAGACCCAGGAATAATCACTCTGATGCAGATAGAATCTCCAAATATTTCCACTTAGACAATGCAAACTCATCTGGGCAAGGTTAGCCTTATTGTCCCTCGTTTGGGGGGGTTGTGTAGGAAAGTACCATCTTTCTTGGCATGCTACCCCCAAATTCTGCCTGTTTGTCAGTATGTTTTGCCCGTCTCACTGGGATCCTGCCAGTCAGAACTCCAGTGTTGATAGTTTGTGGCCTAATGTGTGTGTTGTCAGTACTGCTTAACTGTGTCACTGAAGTTCTGCTAACCAGAACTCCACTGCTTATGCTATCTCTACTTACCAAATTAGTCACTATAGTTTAGTGACTTCATATTCCAATTCCAATTGGTACACTGGACCCCCCTTATAAGTCCCTAGTATATAGTACCTGGGTATCCAGGGCGCTGGGGTTCCAGGCGATCCTTATGGGCTGCAGCATTTCTTTTGCCACCAATAAGGAGCTCAGACAAACCTTTCTTCAGGACTGCAATTGCAGCCTGAGTGAAATAGTGCCCACACTATTTCACAGCCATTTCCACTGCTCTTAGGTAACTTATATGTCACCTATATGTCTAACCTTCATTTATTGAAGGCTAGGTGCAAAGTTACTAAGTGTGAGGGCACCCTTGAACTAGCAAAGGTGCCCCCACGTTGTTCAGGGCCAATCCCCGGACTTTGTGAGTGCGGGGACGCCATTACATGCGTGCACTACATATAGGTCAATACCTATATGTAGCTTCACAATGGTAACCCCGAATATGGCCATGTGAGGTGTCTAAGATCATGGAATTGATCCCCATTCCAAATTTGGTATTGGGGGGCCAGTTCTATGCATCCTGGGTGCTCCACCATGGACCCTCAGTACTGCCAAACCAGCTCTCTGAGGCTTACACTGCAGCTACATCTGCTGTCACCTCACAGACTGGGTTCTGCCCTACTGGGGTCTGAGCAGCTCAGTCCCAGGAATGCAGAACAAAGCATTTCCTTTGGGAGGAGGGTGTTATACTCTCTCCCTTAGGAAACAGGTGTTACAGGCTTGGACGGATGGCCTCCCAGAGCCTCTGGCAATGCTTTGAAGGGCACAGAAGTTGCCCTTCTTGCATAACCCAGTCTACACCGGTTCAGGGACCCCCAGTCCCTGCTCTGGTGCGAAACTGGACAAAGGAAAGGGGTGGTGCCAAGAGCTCCTCCAGTGTGTCCCTGGTGTTACTCACTAAATAGGTACACTGTTCCATGAATCTAGGGAAACACTGATGTTCAGGAGCAAGAGCCCTCACACATCCAAATGGATGTCATGCTTCATCATCGGGTTGCTCCTCGACAGACTGGCACTGCAATATCTGATGGGCTCCCCGTTCGGGGGCTCTTTGCCGGAGATCTTTTTATAAGTGGCTGCCGTCGTGATCGTAGAGGTCAGGCACTCATACTGGCAGGAGAGAAAAAATTTAAATTGATTCTTAGCCCCACTGAAAACAGCACAGTTTAATGTGTCAGAAAGAAAGGGCCAAGACCAAGATTAAAAACAAGGAAAGTGGAAAGTTGAGGATTTATGCTCAACCACTTTCTAAATGGACCTGGAGATCTGGGAAACTATCACCTATCCCCTAAGGCATGGTCAACATGTTTCACGTACTGTGGTCTATACAGATCCTATAATGCTTCTTCAGGACCGAAAATCAATTTAACTTCTCCTGACTCATAATAAGTTAAGAAAAATAGGTAAATCCAGAACTACTTTGTGTATGTATAAGGAAATAACAGTCACTTACATTTCAGTAAACTGTCTGTCAACAATATGGAAAAAAACGTCGCCCTAGAAAACAAAAATGAACAATATATATAACCTGCATGCACGGATAATGATCAAGACACCCAGGAAAATCCATGAGAACAAGGTCCCTGGTGTTAGCCATCTTGTTTTCCAAAGTGTGGGGACACTTTGGAGACCATTGAGTGCCCAGTGCCAGCAGTTGACGTCAGAGACCTCTCCTGATAGGTGCACACTTGGGTAGGTAGCCAATCCCCCTCTCATGGCTATTTAGGGTCTCTCCTGTGGGCTCCTCTTCAGATTCAGCTTGCAAGACTCCTCCAGGAATCCTCTGCATCCTCTGATTAAGCTTCTGAACATCGGATCAAGCGCAGACTGCTCCAGGAACCACTGTAACTGCAACAAAGTATCCAGGACGACTCCTGTGACCTGCAACTTCAGCTCCAGCCAGCTTCTGCAACAGTTTCCAAGGTGTGCACTCTCTGAGGACTCCCTGTCTTCACCCTGCATCAGAAGATCCGAAGGAATCTCCTGTGGAGTGATGGAGTCACTTCCCTGCTCCTGAAGGTACCCTTCTGCGAGGACGACTGGTACTCTGGGACTCCTCTCCTGACGACGAGCGTGCTCCCTGGAACACAGGTGGTGGAAGGTAAGAGCTTGTCCTCCCGGTTTGTGACAGTACCCCTGTGCACCACATTATCTCCAGCTCCTGGGGCTTCTGTGCACTTCTTCCAAGAATCCATCATGCACAGTGTAACCCAGGTCCCAATCACTCCAACCTGCGATGCACAACTTGCTGAGTTGTTCTCCAGCGGCGTGGGGCCATCTTTTGTTGTGCTGTACCAACCGCATTTTGCATCTTCTTTGTCCCTGTGTCCTGGGACTCTCGTGGGTGCTAGCTGGTCATCTGTGGGCTCTCTCCAGTGTTGGGAGCCTCCTCTACCTCCCCAGTACGAGTTAGGGTCAAAAGGTCCCTCCTGGGTCCAACCAGCGCCATTTTGACGCAAACAGCGAACTTGCTTGTACCAAGGCTTGTTGGTAGAATCCAGTGACACAAACTGCTTGCATCCAACAACTCAACATGAGACACCCCCTGCATGGTGCAGGAACCTGCAGCCATCTTCTTTGGTGCTCTTCTGCAGACTTCTTCTAACCAGAGAATCCACTTTTGCACCATCTTCTAGGTTGGCAGGGGCTCCTGTCCTTCCTGGAATCTTCTGCGACTTCTGTTCTTGATCTCCTTTCTTAACAGGTCTTCAGATCCAGGAATCCACCATTTGTTGATTGCAGTCTGGCTTGGTTCTTGCAAAATCTCCAATCACGTTGTGTGTCCTGAGGAAACTTGCAATACTTAGCTCCTACTTTCCTGGGCTCTGGGGTGAGGTAGTTTACTTACCTTTGGTGTTTCCCTATCCTCCCAGCGTTCCTCTACACACTACATGTGCCTAGGGGGGAATTTGTGATTCAGATTCCACTCTCTTAGTATATGGTTTGTGTTGCCCCTAGGCCCACTGCATTCTATGTCATTTTCTACTGTTTGCACTATTCTATGACTATTTACTTACCTGATTTTTGTATCTAGTGTATATATTGTGTATAATACTTACCTCCAGAAGGAGTATTTCCTCTAAGATATTTTTGGCCCTGTGTCACTAAAATAAAGTACCTTTATTTTTGGTAACACTGAGTATTGTCTTTTATTGTGTATACATACTATGTAACTATAGTGGTATTGCAGGAGCTTTGCATGTCTCCTAGTTCAGCCTAAGCTGCTCAGCCTCAGCTACAGCTACACTGCCTACATTTCACTAATAAGGGATAACTGGACCTGGTATAAGGTGTAAGTACCTTAGGTATCCACTACAAACCAGGCCAGCCTCCTAGACTGCATGGGTGTTTGAGTGGGTGTCTGTCTTTCTGTATGGTTCTGTGAGTGGGTGTGTGAGTGGTTATATGGGTGTGTGAATTGCTGTATAGGTCTGTGAGTGGGTGTGTGAGTGGCGTTTGTGGGTTCGTGAGTGGGTGTTTGAGTCGCTATATGGGTCGTGAATGGGTGTTTGAGTGGCTGTATGGGTCCATGAGTGGGAGTGTTAGTGGCTTGTTAGTGGCTTTATGGGTATCGTAGTGTGAGTGTCTGAGTGGTTATGAGGATGTGTGAGTGGGTGTGTAATTGGATGTATGGGTCTGTGAATGGGTGTGTGAGTGGTTATATGGGTCTGTGAGTGGGTGGGTGAGTGGCTGTATGGGTGTTTGAGTGGGTGCCTGTCTTTCTGTATGGGTCTGTGTAGGAGGCTGGTCTGGCTTGTAGTGGGTACCAAGGGGTACTGACACTCTGTACCAGGTCCAGTTATCACTTGTTAGTGTAGAAGAGGTGTTTCTAGCAGCTTAGGCTGATAGAAGGTAGCTATAGCAGAGCAGCTTAGGCTGAACTAGGAGACATGCAAAGCTCCTACTATACCACTGGTGTCACATGCACAATATCATAAGAAAACACAATACACAGATATACTGTTGGAGGCTGGACTGGCTTGTAGTGAGTACCAAGGGGTACTTGCACCTTGCACCAGGCCCAGTTATCCCTTATTAGTGTATAGGGTGTCTAGCAGCTTAGGCTGATAGATAATGGTAGCTTAGCAAAGCAGCTCAGGCTGAACTAGGAGACGTGTGAAGCTACTACAGTACCACTTAGTGTCATATGCACAATATCATAAGAAAACACAATACACAGTTATACTAAAAATAAAGGTACTTTATTTTTATGACAATATTCCAAAGTATCTTAGAGTGTACCCTCAGTGAGAGGATAGGAAATATACACAAGATATATATACACAATAGCAAAAATATGCAGTATAGTCTTAGAAAACAGTGCAAACAATGTATAGTTACAATAGGATGCAATGGGGAAACATAGGGATAGGGGCAACACAAACCATATACTCCAGAAGTGGAATGCGAACCACGAATGGACCCCAAACCTATGTGCCCTTGTAGAGGGTCGCTGGGACTATTAGAAAATAGTGAGAGTTAGAAAAATAACCCTCCCCAAGACCCTGAAAAGTGAGTGCAAAGTGCACTAAAGTTCCCCTAAGGACAAAATAGTCGTGTTAGAGGGAGAATGCAAGGAAAACACAAATCAGCAATGCAACAACGATGGATTCCTGTCTGAGGGTACCTGTGGAACAAGGGGACCAAGTCCAAAAGTCACAAGCAGCTCGGAGATGGGCAGATGCCCAAGAAATGCCAGCGGTTGGTGCAAAGAAGCTCTTACTAGGCTGAAGAACTGTGAATACTGCAGGAACGACAAGGGCTAGAGACTTCCCCTTTGGAGGATGGATCCCCCACGCCTTGGAGAGTCGTGCAGAAGTGTTTTCCCGCCGGATGGAAGCCAACAAGCCTTGCTACACGCAAATCGTGCATTTGGCGTTTTTGGACGCTGCTGGGGCCCAGGAGGGACCAGAAGGTCGCAAATTGGACCTGCAGCGAGAGGGGATGTCGAGCAAGACAAAGAGCCCTCACTGAAGCAGGTAGCACCCGGAGAAGTGCCAGAAACAGGCACTACAAGGATGCGTGAAACGGTGCTCGCCGAAGTTGCACAAAGGAGTCCCACGTCGCCGGAGACCAACTTAGAAAGTTGTGCAATGCAGGTTAGAGTGCCGTGGACCCAGGCTTGGATGTGCACACAGGATTTCCGCCGGAAGTGCACAGGGGCCGGAGAAGCTTGCAAAGTTGCGGTTCCCAGCAATGCAGCCCAGCGAGGTGAGGCAAGGACTTACCTCCACCAAACTTGGGCTGAAGAGTCACTGGACTGTGGGGGTCACTTGGACGGTGTCGCTGGATTCGAGGGACCTCGCTCGTCGTGCTGAGAGGAGACCCAAGGGACCGGTAATGCAGCTTTTTGGTGCCTGCGGTTGCAGGGGGAAGATTCCGTCGACCCACGGGAGATTTCTTCGGAGCTTCTGGTGCAGAGAGGAGGCAGACTACCCCCACAGCATGCACAAGCAGGAAAACAGTCGAGAAGGAGGCAGGATCAGCGTTACAGAGTTGCAGTAGTCGTCTTTGCTACTATGTTGCAGGTTTGCAGGCTTCCAGCGCGGTCAGCGGTCGATTCCTTATCAGAAGGTGAAGAGGGAGATGCAGAGGAACTCGGCTGAGCTCATGCATTCGTTATCTAAAGTTTCCCCAGAGACAGAGACCCTAAATAGCCAGAAAAGAGGGTTTGGCTACCTAGGAGAGAGGAAAGGCTACTAACACCTGAAGGAGCCTATCACAAGGAGTCTCTGACATCACCTGGTGGCACTGGCCACTCAGAGCAGTCCAGTGTGCCAGCAGCACCTCTGTTTCCAAGATGGCAGAGGTCTGGAGCACACTGGAGGAGCTCTGGACACCTCCCAGGGGAGGTGCAGGTCAGGGGAGTGGTCACTCCCCTTTCCTTTGTCCAGTTTCGCGCCAGAGCAGGGGCTAAGGGGTCCCTGAACCGGTGTAGACTGGCTTATGCAGAATTGGGCACATCTGTGCCCAACAAAGCATTTCCAGAGGCTGGGGGAGGCTACTCCTCCCCTGCCTTCACACCATTTTCCAAAGGGAGAGGGTGTCACACCCTCTCTCAGAGGAAGTTCTTTGTTCTGCCATCCTGGGCCAGGCCTGGCTGGACCCCAGGAGGGCAGCTGCCTGTCTGAGGGGTTGGCAGCAGCAGCAGCTGCAGAGAAACCCCAGGAAGGGCAGTCTGGCAGTACCAGGGTCTGTGCTACAGACCACTGGGATCATGGAATTGTACCAACAATGCCAGGATGGCATAGAGGGGGCAATTCCATGATCATAGACATGTTACATGGCCATATTCGGAGTTACCATGGTGAAGCCACATATAGGTAGTGACCTATATGTGGTGCACGCGTGTAATGGTGTCCCCGCACTCACAAAGTTCAGTGAATTGGCTCTGAACAATGTGGGGGCACCTTGGCTAGTGCCAGGGTGCCCTCACACTAAGTAACTTTGCACCTAACCTTTACCAGGTAAAGGTTAGACATATAGGTGACTTATAAGTTACTTAAGTGCAGTGTAAAATGGCTGTGAAATAACGTGGACGTTATTTCACTCAGGCTGCAGTGGCAGGCCTGTGTAAGAATTGTCAGAGCTCCCTATGGGTGGCAAAAGAAATGCTGCAGCCCATTGGGATCTCCTGGAACCCCAATACCCTGGGTACCTCAGTACCATATACTAGGGAATTATAAGGGTGTTCCAGTAAGCCAATGTAAATTGGTAAAAATGGTCACTAGCCTGTCAGTGACAATTTGGAAAGAAATGAGAGAGCATAACCACTGAGGTTCTGATTAGCAGAGCCTCAGTGAGACAGTTAGTCACTACACAGGTAACACATTCAGGCACACTTATGAGCACTGGGGCCCTGGGTTACCAGGGTCCTAGTGACACATACAACTAAAACAACATATATACAGTGAAAAATGGGGGTAACATGCCAGGCAAGATGGTACTTTCCTACACAACCCCCCCCCAAACGAAGGACAATAAGACTAGCCATTACCTGATGAGTCTTCATTGTCTAAGTGGAAATATCTGGAGAGTCCATCTGCATTGGAGTGGCTACTCCCAGGTCTATGTTCCACTGTATCGTCCATTCCCTGTAGGGATATGGGCCACCTCAACAATTTAGGATTTTCACCTTTCATTTGTTTTAGCCAAAGTAGAGGTTTGTGGTCTGTCTGAACAATGAAGTGAGTGCCAAACAGGTATGGCCTCAACTTCTTCAGAGCCCAGACCACAGCAAAGGCCTCCCTCTCAATGGCAGACCAACGCTTTTCTCTAGGGGTCAACCTTCTACTAATAAAAGCAACAGGTTGATCCTGGCCCTCAGAATTAAGTTGTGATAGGACTGCCCCTACTCCTAATTCAGATGCATCAGTTTGGACATAGAATTTTTTAGAGTAACAAGGGCTTTTCAGGACAGGTGCAGAGCACATGGCCTGCTTCAGCTCCTCAAAAGCTTTCTGACAGTTTGCTGTCCATAATACCTTTTTAGGCATTTTCTTGGATGTGAGGTCATTAAGAGGGGCTGCAATGGAGCCATAGTTCTTAATTAACCTCCTGTAATACACAGTGAGGCCTAGGAAGGCTCTCACCTGAGTCTGAGTGGTAGGGGGAACCCAATCAATAATAGTTTGGATTTTCCCCTGTAGTGGTGCAATCTGTTCCCCACCAACAAGGTGTCCCAGATAAACCACCTTACCCTGCCCTATCTGGCACTTTGAAGCCTTGATAGTGAGGCCTGCCTTTTGCAGGGCCTCCAAAACTTTCTAAAGGTGGACCAGGTGATCATCCCAGCTGGAGCTAAAGACAGCTATATCATCCAAATATGCTGCACTGAAAGCTTCCAGCCCTTGCAGGACTGTGTTCACCAACCTCTGAAAAGTGGCAGGTGCATTTTTCAGACCAAAAGGCATTACAGTAAACTGGTAATGTCCTCCAATGGTAGAAAATGCAGTCTTAGATTTAGCATCTTCTGACAATTTGATCTGCCAATACCCTGCAGTCAAATCAAAAGTGCTTAGATACTTGGCAGATGCCAGTGTATCTATGAGCTCATCTGCCCTGGGTAGAGGGTGAGCATCAGTTTTGGTTACCAAGTTGAGACCTCTATAGTCGACACAAAACCTCATTTCCTTCTTTCCATCTTTCGAATTTGGTTTTGGTACCAGTACCACAGGAGAAGCCCATGGACTGTCAGAGTGCTCAACCACTCCTAGTTCCAACATCTTCTGAACTTCTTGCTTTATGCAGTCCCTGACATGGTCAGGCTGCCTATAGATCTTACTTTTGAGAGGTAAACTGTCTCCAGTATCTATAGTGTGCTCACACCAAGAAGTGGTGCCTGGCACAATGGAGAAGAGTTCTGAAAATTGTCCTAGGAGATTTATGCAATTATCTTTCTGCTCAGCAGTAAGACAATCAGCCAAAACTACACCTTCCACAAGAGCATCTTGTTCTGTGGAAGAGAAGAGATCAGGTAGAGGATCACTGTCTTCTTCCTGTCCCTCATCTGTTGCCATGAGCAGGGTGAGATCAGCCCTGTCATAGTAGGGTTTCAGGCGGTTGACATGGAGCACCCTAAGGGGACTCCTGGCAGTGCCTAAGTCAACCAAGTAGGTGACTTCACCCTTCTTTTCAACAATTGTGTGGGGTCCACTCCATTTATCTTGGAGTGCTCTTGGGGCCACAGGCTCCAAGACCCACACTTTCTGCCCTGGTTGGTACTGAACCAAAACAGCCTTCTGATCATGCCATTGCTTCTGGAGCTCTTGGCTGGCCTGAAGGTTTTTACTGGCCTTTTTCATGTACTCAGCCATCCTTGATCTGAGGCCGAGTACATAATCCACAATATCCTGCTTAGGAGCTTTTAAAGGTTGTTCCCAACCCTCCTTTACAAGTGTGAGTGGACCCCTAACAGGGTGTCCAAAAAGAAGTTCAAAGGGGCTGAAGCCCACTCCTTTCTGGGGTACCTCCCTGTAGGCAAAAAGGAGGCATGGTAGAAGGATATCCCATCTCCTGCGGAGTTTTTCAGGGAGTCCCATAATCATGCCTTTGAGAGTTTTATTAAATCTCTCCACCAGTCCATTTGTTTGTGGATGATAGGGTGTTGTGAACTTGTAAGTTACACCACACTCCTTCCACATGGCCTTTAAGTATGCAGACATGAAATTGCTTCCTCTGTCTGATACTACTTCCTTTGGGAAGCCCACCCTGGAAAATATTCCCAGGAGGGCCTTTGCCACTGCAGGAGCTGTAGTGGTTCTTAAAGGAATAGCTTCAGGATATCTTGTGGCATGGTCCACTACCACCAAGATAAACCTATTGCCTGAAGCAGTAGGAGGGTCAAGGGGGCCAACTATGTCAACCCCTACCCTTTCAAAGGGAACCCCAACCACAGGCAGTGGGATAAGGGGTGCCTTTGGAGTGCCACCTGTCTTGCCACTGGCTTGACAGGTTTCACAGGACTTACAAAATTCTTTTGTGTCCTCAGACATCCTAGGCCAATGAAACAATGGTACCAATCTGTCCCAAGTTTTCATTTGACCCAGGTGCCCAGCTAAGGGAATGTCATGTGCCAGTGTTAGGAGGAACTTTCTGTACTCCTGAGGAATCACTAATCTCCTGGCAGCTCCAGGTTTAGGATCCCTATGCTCAGTGTACAAGAGGTTGTCCTCCCAGTAAACTCTGTGAGAGTCACTGACATCCCCATTAGCCTGTTTGACAGCTTGCTGTCTGAGACCCTCTAATGTGGGACAGGTTTGCTGTGCCACACTGAGCTCCTCTCTGGCAGGCCCCCCTTCACCCAAAAGCTCAGCAGTGTCTGCTTCCAGCTCCTCTGGTGTAGGTTCTGCACAGGGAGGGAATTCTTCTTCCTCAGAAGTTGAATCCACTGTAGAGGGAGGGATAGTAGGAAGTGGTTTGCTTCTACTAGCCCTAGCTTTAGGGAGCACTTGGTCCATTCTTCCAGGATCCAAGCTTCCCTGTCCTTTTTGCTTTTTGGCCTGAGCCCTTGTCAAAGCAAAAATATGCCCTGGGATGCCCAGCATTGCTGCATGGGCCTCCAACTCCACATCTGACCAAGCTGATGTCTCCAAATCATTCCCTAATAGACAGTCTACAGGTAAATCTGAAGCTACCACAACTTTCTTTGGACCAGATACCCCCCCCCAGTTGAGATTTACAACAGCCATGGGGTGGCTTTGTGTTATGTTGTGAGCATCGGTTACTTGGTACTGGTGTCCAAGTATGTGTTGTTCAGGGTGCACCAGTTTCTCAATCACCATTGTGACACTGGCACCTGTGTCCCTGTAGGCCTGGACCTCAACACCATTTATTAGGGTTAGTTGCTTGTACTTCTCCAAGTTATGGGGGCAAGCAACCAAAGTGGCTAAATCAATAGCCCCTTCAGAGACTAAAGTAGCCTCTGTGGTCTCCCTAATCAGACCAACCCCAACTAAATTACCAAAAGTGAGCCTAGCTACTCCCTTGGATTGGCTATTAGTAGGTTTGCTTCCACCACCACTGCTATTAGTAGGGACACTAGGTGTAGCAGTAGGGGTTGTAGTGGTAGGAGCTGTGGTGCCTTTCTTTGGACAACTGGGATCTGTTGTCCAATGGCATTTTATTTTACATAAATAGCACCATGGTTTCTTTTCCTTGTTCTGATTAAAGGAGGATTTGGGCCCACCACCCCCACCAGAGTGTTTTTGTGGGCCTGATGAAGACTCATTTTTAGATTTGTCCCCACCCTTGTCAGAAGACTTACCATCCTTCTTTTTGTTGCCATCTTTGTCACCCCCTGTATGAACTTTTCTGTTCACTCTTGTTCTGACCCATTTGTCTGCCTTCTTTCCCAATTCTTGGGGAGAGGTCAGATCAGAGTCCACCAAGTACTGGTGCAACAAATCAGACACACAATTATTAAGAATATGCTCTCTCAGGATCAAGTTATACAGGCTGTCATAATCAGTAACTTTACTGCCATGTAACCACCCCTCCAAGGCCTTCACTGCCTGGTCAATGAAATCAACCCAGTCTTGTGAAGACTCCTTTTTGGTATCTCTGAACTTTATCCTGTACTGTTCAGTGGTTAAGCCATAACCATCCAGGAGTGCATTCTTAAGAACTTGGAAATTGTTAGCATCATTTTCTTTTACAGTAAGGAGCCTATCCCTACCTTTTCCAGTAAATGATAGCCATAGGATAGCAGCCCACTGCTTTTGAGGGACATCCTGTACAGCACAGGCCCTCTCAAGTGCAGCAAACCACTTGTTAATGTCATCCCCCTCCTTGTAAGGGGGAACTATCTTATGCAGATTCCTGGAATCATGCTCTTTTGCAGGATGACTATGGGGAATACTGCTGCTGCCACCATGGGTATCTAAACCCATCTTCTGTCTTTCCCTCTCTATTTCTAAAGACTGTCTATCCAAATCCAGCTGTTGCTTCTTGAGCTTCAGTCTGGTTTGCTCCACTCTCAATCTATTGAGCTCCCTTTCTAACAATCTGTCATCAGGGTGGGTGGGAGGGACATTTCTAGATACAGAGGTATGATGGGAATGAACAGAAGGAGACCTGTCCCTTACAGAGGGCACCCTAACAGCTTGGCTACCAGCATAATGTGAGAGCACATCATCAGTATGATGTGATTCAACCTCTGTACCAACTATCCTAGACTGTCTAGTAATGGGCAGGCTGAGAAGTTTCTTTCCTGAACCTTTTCCTGGGGGAGTCCCTGGATCAGATTGAGAACCATTAGCTACTTTTTCTACAGATTGGGCACTTATGGCCTTATCCTGTACTCTAAGCATATTAATTAACAGTTCTAAGGAAGGATTCTTCCCTACACTCAAACCTCTCTCTATGCAGAGACTCCTTGCTCCTTTCCAGCTAAGGTGATCATATGCAAGTTTGGACAGTTCAACTTTTTGGCCTGTGCCAGACATTTTTTAGAGAGAGTTAAAGTGATAGACAAAGAGAAAAAAGTTTTCAGAACTTTTTGGAAAGACAGAAAAAACTTTTTAAACTTTTAAGAACTTTTTGAAAGTTTAGAAGTACTTTTCAGCTCTTAGAAAAGAGTGAAAAGAGGAAATGCAAAACTTTTTGGCTATGTGTATATACACTGACCTTGTTTTGTATATTTTTCTCTTATGAAAAGTACAATGACAAGAGTGGTAAGTAGTCTCAAAGCACTTATCCCACCGCTCCACAACCAATGTAGGAGGCTGGACTGGCTTGTAGTGAGTACCAAGGGGTACTTGCACCTTGCACCAGGCCCAGTTATCCCTTATTAGTGTATAGGGTGTCTAGCAGCTTAGGCTGATAGATAATGGTAGCTTAGCAAAGCAGCTCAGGCTGAACTAGGAGACGTGTGAAGCTACTACAGTACCACTTAGTGTCATATGCACAATATCATAAGAAAACACAATACACAGTTATACTAAAAATAAAGGTACTTTATTTTTATGACAATATTCCAAAGTATCTTAGAGTGTACCCTCAGTGAGAGGATAGGAAATATACACAAGATATATATACACAATAGCAAAAATATGCAGTATAGTCTTAGAAAACAGTGCAAACAATGTATAGTTACAATAGGATGCAATGGGGAAACATAGGGATAGGGGCAACACAAACCATATACTCCAGAAGTGGAATGCGAACCACGAATGGACCCCAAACCTATGTGCCCTTGTAGAGGGTCGCTGGGACTATTAGAAAATAGTGAGAGTTAGAAAAATAACCCTCCCCAAGACCCTGAAAAGTGAGTGCAAAGTGCACTAAAGTTCCCCTAAGGACAAAATAGTCGTGTTAGAGGGAGAATGCAAGGAAAACACAAATCAGCAATGCAACAACGATGGATTCCTGTCTGAGGGTACCTGTGGAACAAGGGGACCAAGTCCAAAAGTCACAAGCAGCTCGGAGATGGGCAGATGCCCAAGAAATGCCAGCGGTTGGTGCAAAGAAGCTCTTACTAGGCTGAAGAACTGTGAATACTGCAGGAACGACAAGGGCTAGAGACTTCCCCTTTGGAGGATGGATCCCCCACGCCTTGGAGAGTCGTGCAGAAGTGTTTTCCCGCCGGATGGATGCCAACAAGCCTTGCTACACGCAAATCGTGCGTTTGGCGTTTTTGGACGCTGCTGGGGCCCAGGAGGGACCAGAAGGTCGCAAATTGGACCTGCAGCGAGAGGGGACGTCGAGCAAGACAAAGAGCCCTCACTGAAGCAGGTAGCACCCGGAGAAGTGCCAGAAACAGGCACTACGAAGATGCGTGAAATGGTGCTCACCGAAGTTGCACAAAGGAGTCCCACGTCGCCGGAGACCAACTTAGAAAGTTGTGCAATGCAGGTTAGAGTGCCGTGGACCCAGGCTTGGCTGTGCACACAGGATTTCCGCCGGAAGTGCACAGGGGCCGGAGAAGCTTGCAAAGTCGCGGTTCCCAGCAATGCAGCCCAGCGAGGTGAGGCAAGGACTTACCTCCACCAAACTTGGGCTAAAGAGTCACTGGACTGTGGGGGTCACTTGGACGGTGTCGCTGGATTCGAGGGACCTCGCTCGTCGTGCTGAGAGGAGACCCAAGGGACCGGTAATGCAGCTTTTTGGTGCCTGCGGTTGCAGGGGGAAGATTCCGTCGACCCACGGGAGATTTCTTCGGAGCTTCTGGTGCAGAGAGGAGGCAGACTACCCCCACAGCATGCACAAGCAGGAAAACAGTCGAGAAGGTGGCAGGATCAGCGTTACAGAGTTGCAGTAGTCGTCTTTGCTACTATGTTGCAGGTTTGCAGGCTTCCAGCGCGGTCAGCGGTCGATTCCTTATCAGAAGGTGAAGAGGGAGATGCAGAGGAACTCGGCTGAGCTCATGCATTCGTTATCTAAAGTTTCCCCAGAGACAGAGACCCTAAATAGCCAGAAAAGAGGGTTTGGCTACCTAGGAGAGAGGAAAGGCTACTAACACCTGAAGGAGCCTATCACAAGGAGTCTCTGACGTCACCTGGTGGCACTGGCCACTCAGAGCAGTCCAGTGTGCCAGCAGCACCTCTGTTTCCAAGATGGCAGAGGTCTGGAGCACACTGGAGGAGCTCTGGACACCTCCCAGGGGAGGTGCAGGTCAGGGGAGTGGTCACTCCCCTTTCCTTTGTCCAGTTTCGCGCCAGAGCAGGGGCTAAGGGGTCCCTGAACCGGTGTAGACTGGCTTATGCAGAATTGGGCACATCTGTGCCCAACAAAGCATTTCCAGAGGCTGGGGGAGGCTACTCCTCCCCTGCCTTCACACCATTTTCCAAAGGGAGAGGGTGTCACACCCTCTCTCAGAGGAAGTTCTTTGTTCTGCCATCCTGGGCCAGGCCTGGCTGGACCCCAGGAGGGCAGCTGCCTGTCTGAGGGGTTGGCAGCAGCAGCAGCTGCAGAGAAACCCCAGGAAGGGCAGTCTGGCAGTACTAGGGTCTGTGCTACAGACCACTGGGATCATGGAATTGTACCAACAATGCCAGGATGGCATAGAGGGGGCAATTCCATGATCATAGACATGTTACATGGCCATATTCGGAGTTACCATGGTGAAGCCACATATAGGTAGTGACCTATATGTGGTGCACGCGTGTAATGGTGTCCCCGCACTCACAAAGTTCAGTGAATTGGCTCTGAACAATGTGGGGGCACCTTGGCTAGTGCCAGGGTGCCCTCACACTAAGTAACTTTGCACCTAACCTTTACCAGGTAAAGGTTAGACATATAGGTGACTTATAAGTTACTTAAGTGCAGTGTAAAATGGCTGTGAAATAACGTGGACGTTATTTCACTCAGGCTGCAGTGGCAGGCCTGTGTAAGAATTGTCAGAGCTCCCTATGGGTGGCAAAAGAAATGCTGCAGCCCATAGGGATCTCCTGGAACCCCAATACCCTGGGTACCTCAGTACCATATACTAGGGAATTATAAGGGTGTTCCAGTAAGCCAATGTAAATTGGTAAAAATGGTCACTAGCCTGTCAGTGACAATTTGGAAAGAAATGAGAGAGCATAACCACTGAGGTTCTGATTAGCAGAGCCTCAGTGAGACAGTTAGTCACTACACAGGTAACACATTCAGGCACACTTATGAGCACTGGGGCCCTGGGTTACCAGGGTCCTAGTGACACATACAACTAAAACAACATATATACAGTGAAAAATGGGGGTAACATGCCAGGCAAGATGGTACTTTCCTACATATACTAAAAATAAAGGTACTTTATTTTTATGACAATATGCCAGAAGTATCTCAGTGAGTACCCTCAGTATGAGGATGCCAAATATACACAAGATATATGTACACAATACCAAAAATATGCAGTAATAGCAAAAGGAAGTAATGCAAGCAATGTAAAGTTACAGTAGATTGCAATAGGAGCACATAGGTATAGGGGCAACACAAACCATATACTCCAAAAGTGGAATGCGAACCACGAATGGACCCCAAACCTAAGTGAGATTGTATGGGTCGCTGGGCCTGTAAGAAAACAGTGAGGGTTAGAAAAATAGCCCACCCCAAGATCCTGAAAAGTAGGTGTAAAGTGCACCTATAACCCCCAAGGAGCACAGAAGTCGTGATAAGGGGTTTCTGCCAGGAAGACCAACACCAGCAAAGCAACCAAAGTGGATTTCCGGACCTGAGTACCTGTGAAACAAGGGGACCAAGTAGAAGAGTCGCAACAATGTTGAGAGTGGGCAGATGCCCAGGAAATGCCAGCTGAGGGTGCAAAGAAGCTGCCACCGGATGGTAGAAGCTGTGGATTCTGCAAGAACGACGAGGGCTAGAAACTTCCCCTTTGGAGGATGGATGTCACACGTCGTGAAGAAGCTTGCAGAGGTGTTCCCATGCAGAAAGACCGCAAATAAGCCTTGCTAGCTGCAAGGGTCACAGTTACGTTTTTTGGATGCTGCTGTGGCCCAGGAGGGACCAGGATGTCGCCACTTGGATGAGGAGACAGAGGGGGCACCCAGCAAGTCTGGGAGCCCTCACAGAAGCAGGCAGCACCCGCAGAACTACCGGAACTGGCACTTAGAAGAGGAGTGAACCGGAGTCCACCCGAAGTCAGAAAAGGGAGTCCCACGATGCCGGAGGACAACTCAGATAGTTGTGCACTGCAGGTTAGAGTGTCGGGGTCCCAGGCTTGGCTGTGTACAAAATAAATCCTGGAAGAGTGCACAGGAGCGGGAGCAGATTCAAATCACGCGGTACCCAGCAATGCAGTCTAGCGTGGAAGAGTCACTGGACTGTGGAAGTCACTTGGACAGAGTTAATGAGTTCCAGGAACCACGCTCGCCGTACTGAGAGGGGACCGAGAGGACCGGTGATGCAGTCTTTTGTTGCCTGCGGTTGCAGGGGGAAGATTCCGTCGACCCACGGGAGATTTCTTCAGAGCTCCAGGTACAGAGAGCAGGCAGGCTAACCCCAGAGCATGCACCACCTGGAAACAGTCGAGAAAGCAGCAGGATCAGCGATACAAGGTTGCAGTAGTCGTCTTTGCTACTTTGTTGCGGTTTTGCAGGTGTCCTGAGCAGTCAGCGGTCGATCCTTTTGCAGAAGGTGAAGAGAGAAGTGCAGAGGAACTCTGGTGAGCTCGTGCATTCGGTATCTGAAGAATTCCCCAAAGCAGAGACCCTTAATAGCCAGAAAAGGAGGTTTGGCTACCTAGGAAGGAGGATAGGCTAGTAACACAGGTAAGAGCCTATCAGAAGGAGTCTCTGACGTCACCTGATGGCCCTGGCCACTCAGAGCAGTCCAGTGTGCCAGCACACCTCTGAATCCAAGATGGCATAGGTCTGGGGCCCGCTGGAGGAGCTCTGGGCACCTCCCCTGGGAGGGGCAGGTCAGGGGAGTGGTCATTCCCCTTTCCTTTGTCCAGTTTCGCACCAGAGCAGGGCTGGGGGATCCCTGAACCGGTGTAGACTGGCTTATGCATAGATGGGCACCATCTGTGCCCATCAAAGCATTTCCAGAGGCTGGGGGAGGTAACTCTTCCCCAGCCCTGACACCTTTTTCCAAAGGGAGAGGGTGTGTGAGCGGCTGTATGAGTGTGTGAGTGGGTCTGTGAGTGGCAGCATAGTTTGGTGAACGAGTGTGAGTCGCTGTATGCTAGTCAAATGCCAGCTGCTCACTAAACCCAGGCTGCAAGAACACAGCTAAAGATTGCCCATGTACCTAGAGCAAGGACAGTGCATGCTATAAAACCAGAGGCTGTAGGCAGCATCCTTGAGACGGCAAGTACTATTCCAAGTGCCCTGCCTCCAGTCTTGGGCACATGACAGCCATGCTGGCAGTGACCGCCACCATGCCCTGCTACTTCTGTCTCTCCTCTTGTTCAATAGGTATGCCTGAAATGCCTGTTTTTGAGTGAGAGATGAGGATCCTATTCAAACACTGCAAAGGTTCCCAGTAAAACAGCATTTATGTTTTATTAGGGCCTGGACTGGTTATTACAGTATGTTTAAGGAACCCAGAATCCCTACTTTTTAAAATGTTGTGTTCTGCTCACCAAGTTCCTTACATTAGGATTCCCAGCATGAGGTACCCTGGAAGGCATCTCAGTCACAGTGTGCCAAAGTAGCCTTAAGAAGACAGGTTTGCACTTTATAAAGAAAATCTATTTTGTTTATTTATGTGACTATGAATTCTTTATCCTAGGCACATATAGGTATGTGGTTAACAAACTAAACTGTTTCTAGGTTGCTTGATGGAAAGTTACGAGTGGTGTGCACATGCAAAACAAGTGCTGGAGCCTGCACTTGTTTTTTTTTTTAATCTTAATTTTAGCATAGATTCATAGACCTGCTGCAATTTTGTCCATCTTCCCTGCCCCCTTATTATTTTTTATCACATCTGGCTGCCAAATCTTCCTGATTGAAGTGCTAGCAGCCAATCAAATCTCACCATGAGATCTGTTGGATCCAAGAAAGATCCTCGTCCCTAGATATACAAAACTAATGAACAGATTCACACCAAATCGCAACAAAAGGTTCTATCTGGTACAAGAGCTAGATTTCTGCCAAATTTGTCCATCGGTTCAGGCTATTGTCATAAAAAAAATCCCTAATGGGAACTGCACGAGGAAACTGCATTTTGGGACATCTCTTTTTCTCTGCCCCCACTTTACGAATCATAAATATATATATATATATATATATATATATATATATATATATACATACATATATGAATACATGTACAAATAAATATATATTTGTATCTATATATCTACATATATATTTATATATTCCACACAACACTGCACCGAATCGACGCCACTTCAACGTGGTCAGCTCGTGGAGGGCTGGCGAACCCCGAATATTCCAACAATACCGGTGCCCACTATTCATAATTTATGGAATAGTAAATCTCATACCACGGCTAAAAAGTTCTGCGTACCTTGTTTATTTCACCAAATGGCAGGAAAAACTCAACGCGTTTCGGAGCACAAGCTCCTTGTTCACGAGTACAATCAATCCGATTGTATATTGTATACATATATACATATATATAAAGCAATGCGGTCTAAAAAGCGAGCGATCTAACTGTTGGTGCGGGTGTTCCCAGGTGGGGAACCTGAAACTTAAAATCCCAGTATACCTCTGTGCGTTTATAGCACAAAAACTACTGGACTGATTTACACCAAATTTGGCAGGAAGGTAGGTCTTGGTGATATTCTGTTCAGTAGTTTTTAGAGAATTAAAGAAAATCCAAATTTGTATATTTAGGGAAGCGAAGGATTCACAAACTTTCGTGATCTCGTGCAGAGATCTGATTGGCTGATGACACTTCATCTACAGAAGCTATTGAATTGTTGTCAGCCATCTTGGGACTCGGCTGAAGCCAAGTCCCCCAAAAAAAAGAAGAAAAAAAAAAAAGAAAAGGGGGCAGGGAACAGACACCCTTACCCCTTAACTCTGGTAGTGGGGTACCAAAGAGACCCAGGGCTCAAAGGCATTGTTTTTTCATTTTGTGGATGGAGTCACGTTGTATTGGAAAATGGGTTATTGGTAATGGCAGGTTGGTACCTACACTTAGCAAGAGGCCACTAACCTCCATTTAGGTCCAGTAAGGTCTCAATAAATTAAACCTAGCTCAAACCTTGTGAGCTTGGCAACAAGCGACAAGGCTTAACTTAGGAGACAAGTGTGTAAAGCATTTAAAAATCACAAAACAATAAAACATAAAACAAGGTTATATTTTTATCTTTAAAATGGCACCACAACAATTAAAATGGATTAAGTGGAACCGGAGATCTGAATTTTTAAAGAATTAGGGGGTCATTCTGACCCTGGCGGTCTACGACCGCCAGGGCCACGAATGACGGAAGCACCGCCAACAGGCTGGCGGTGCTTCCTTGCCCATTCTGACCGCGGCGGTAAAGCCGCGGTCAGAAAACCGGGGCCGGCGGTTTCCCGCCGATTTAGCCCCGGTTGGGCGAATCCGCCATGGCAGCGCTGCCATGGGGATTCTGACCCCCTTCCTGCCAGCCTGTTTCTGGGGTTTGTCACTGCCAGGAAGAGGCTGGCGGGAACGGGTGTCCTGGGGCCCCTGGGGGCCCCTGCACTGCCCATGCCACTGGCATGGGCAGTGCAGGGGCCCCCTAACAGGGCCCCAGCCAGCTTTTCACTGTCTGTCTAGCAGACAGTGAAAAGCGCGACGGGTGCAACTGCACCCATCGCACGGCCGCAACACCACCGGCTCCATTCGGAGCCGGCTCCTGTGTTGCAGCCCTCCTTCCCGCTAGGCCGGCGGGCCTGAATGCCGTCAGCGGTCTTTTGACCGCGTAGCGGGCAATTGGCGGTTCCCGCCGCCCGCCAGAGTAGGAATGAGGGCCTTAATGTTTTCTAGCGCATAGAAATGAAAAGCGCCAATCTGGTCGTATCTCAACTGTGCCAAAGTCAAAGTTTGAGGCCGACCGCGATGAAGCCCTGCTCGGCTACAGCAAGCTGGAGGCCTCGGTCAAACGTTTACCTTCTGACTTAGTTGTTTTCTTAAAGATTTTCTTCAGCAGGGTGAAGTTGCCAGTCTGATCCGACCTCCCTGGAGCCCTTCCTCGGATACGTGTTGCAGAAGACCTCAGTGAATTTTTCTATGTTTGGACTTAAATGATTTTTCGAGACGAAAATCTTTCGACCGGGCCAAACCTAAATCTTGATATAACGTCCCTGGAGCCCTCTTCGGATACATCGCGCTGGAGGTCCCGGTCAACTTTCTACATTTGGACTTAGTCACTTTTTAAAAGATTTTCTTCAGCTGGACTAACCTGCAAGTCAGGCCGTATGCGGTTGAGGCAAGCCGGCTAGGCTCACCGCGGCGGGGTAGATCCCTCAACGGAGCTTTTTCCAAAAAGTTCACCAATCTTCTGCAAACTTCTAGGTTCTTCTTCTTGAAGCTCTTTGAAAGTCCTCCAGGAGTCCACAGCTCACCCCATGGTTCTAAAAGTTCTGAGTTGCTCCTTGCGGGTGCGGACTCCAACTCCCAGAATGCACCTGGCTCAAACTCCAAAATGGCCACTGGACAGTGGTCAGGTGGTCTGTTTCTTCAGGATTTAATGCAGGGGACTCTGGTTAGCTATTTTTCACCTGTAGCAAACAGGGAGTCTCTTCTTGAACCTGTTAAAGCCACGCAAAGTCCTTCTTGTGGTGAAGCCCAAGTGTGCAGCTGGGTCAGTCCTTCAGAGTTCAGTGTCCAGGTGCAGGTCAAGGGTCCAGCAGGGCAGTGCTTCTTCTTCTGATTTTCTTCCTTGTAGGGATCTAAGGTGTGGGTGTTGCTCTGCCATATTTATCCTTACCCCTGGGTGAAAAACAGGGGGGACCTGTGTATCCAATCACAGGCAGGCTCCTTCCCCCATTGATGACCCCTTCCTGGGAAGTGTGGCAAAAATCAGTCCCAGGAGTCAACATTCTTCAAAAATCCAACATGGCTGAAAGTGATTTTTGGAGGTTAGATCTAGCTAAACGTCCTAAGCACACCCCTCTCCTGCCCTCTACAAACCTAATCAAGAGGGCAACAAATTGTCTGGGGTTGCAGGATGTGAGGGAGGTGCTGGGCTGCTCCAGCTGTCGTTCTCTGCCTTTGAAGACCAGTTGGCCGCCCTCCCCACTTCCTGCGTCACCAACTGCTGAGACAGATCTCCTCCCCCAGGCCAATCCTTTGTGTTCAGCCCAGGCCACTTCACACCTCATCCAGGAAGCCTGACCAGGCTGCCAGAGGCTGGCCAATCAGAGAAGGCCGCTACAGAGATGATGTCTGGCAACTTTCAAATAGAGTTTTACAACTCTTTACCTGAACTAGTTATTTTAATTCCAGCAATGGTAAGTTGGGGGATTTATTATAACAATTAATTTGATACCAAACGCAAGGTATCTGACACTTAAGAGGAATTTAATAATTAAGATAAAGGGGGTCATTCTGACCCTGGCGGTCGGTGAAAAAGCGGCGGCCAACCCGCCAACAGGCAGGCGGTCAAAAAAATGGGATTCTGACCCTGGCGGGAACCGCCAACACAGGCCGCCACTTTAACACTCCGACCGCCATGGCGGATCAGACAAACAGCGCGGCGGTCACTGCCAACAGGCAGGCGGCAGACAATGTACCGCCCACCCTATCACAACTCACCAATCCGCCACCTTTTCCGGGGCGGGAGCCCCACCGATAAAAACACGGCGGAAACAGACTACGAACGGGAAAACGCTCACGTCTACACACTCCACGAGGACGGAGGACAGCATGGAACCCAAATTAAACATCCTACCAGCTTTTGTCTACCTGCTCATCTACCAGGAGTACGAATGCCGGCGCAGACGACAACGGTGAGTACTGCACCTACGACACAGGGGAGGGGGGAGGAGGAAAGCTAACGGGCACACACATACGCCATACACCCACCCCCCCACCCCAAATACCTACACACCAATGCAGAGCAACAAGTCAGAGTGACACACCCCAAACCCCCCGGGATAAATCAAAGACACAAATAAAATGATCTTTAAAATATATGTATAATATAGCTCCATTGAAGTTATGGGAAATATGCAATATGAAAGATACAAAATAAGGAATGAATATAGTTAAAAATATATACATAGGCAATAAGTCCTGCCCATTCTGTCAAAGTTCCATAGTCCGTGGGCCAGTGTGCACAAACACATGGGCAAAGCCCACACAGGAGACCAGATACCATTGGAGAGAACACTGCTGGGGCATCAGATGATAAAAATACAGGCACCTCAGGGGGAAGGGAAGGGGGGGCACCTCAGCCACATGAGTCCACGACGCCAGATCCACGAGGGGCCTCCATGCCCACTGTGCCATCCTGGGGAGTGCAAAGCCACAGTCTCACAAGTCTCTACAGTGGGTGGCTTTCCCACTGTGCCATCCTGGGGAGTGCAAAGCCACAGTCTCTCAAGTCTCTACAGTGGGTGGCTTGCCCACTGTGCCATCCTGGGGAGTGCGTAGCCACAGTCTCACAAGTCTCTACAGTGGGTGGCTTGCCCACTGTGCCATCCTGGGGAGTGCAAAGCCACAGTCTCTCAAGTCTCTACAGTGGGTGGCTTGCCCACTGTGCCATCCTGGGGAGTGCAAAGCCACAGTCTCACAAGTCTCTAAAGTGGGTGGGTTGCCCACTGTACCATCCTGGGGAGTGCAAAGCCACAGTCTCTCAAGTCTCTACAGTGGGTGGCTTGCCCACTGTGCCATCCTGGGGAGTGCAAAGCCACAGTCTCTCAAGTCTCTACAGTGGGTGGCTTGCCCACTGTGCCATCCTGGGGAGTGCCAAGCCACAGTCCATCAGATGGATTACCGACTCCACTGTTAATGGAGGAGGCATGGTGCCCAGAGTGCTTCGTGAAACCCCTGCTCGACACAGAACCGGCACTGTCAATGGGCCAGCGGTGCTTGAGATGAAGGGCCCAGCGGAGCGGTGCCTGACAGGAAGGGCCCAGCGGAGCGGTGCTTGAGACGGCGGTGGCCAGCGGAGCGGTGCTTGAGATGAAGGGCCCAGCGGAGCGGTGCTTCAGATGAAGGGCCCAGCGGAGCGGTGCTTGACAGGAAGGGCCCAGCGGAGCGGTGCTTGAGACGCCGGTGGCCAGCGGAGCGGTGCTTGAGATGAAGGGCCCAGCGG
The DNA here is from genome assembly GCF_031143425.1 of Pleurodeles waltl. Lineage (NCBI taxonomy): Eukaryota > Metazoa > Chordata > Amphibia > Caudata > Salamandridae > Pleurodeles > Pleurodeles waltl. Next base: position 1,329,589,399 of record NC_090437.1, on the reverse strand, counting down.
AGCGGTGCTTGAGATGAAGGGCCCAGCGGAGCGGTGCTTGACAGGAAGGGCCCAGCGGAGCGGTGCTTGAGACGGCGGTGGCCAGCGGAGCGGTGCTTGAGATGAAGGGCCCAGCGGAGCGGTGCTTGAGATGAAGGGCCCAGCGGAGCGGTGCTTGACAGGAAGGGCCCAGCGGAGCGGTGCTTGAGACGGCGGTGGCCAGTGGAGCGGTGCTTGAGATGAAGGGCCCAGCGGAGCGGTGCTTGAGATGAAGGGCCCAGCTGAGCGGTGCTTGACAGGAAGGGCCCAGCGGAGCGGTGCTTGAGACGGCGGTGGCCAGCGGAGCGGTGCTTGAGATGAAGGGCCCAGCGGAGCGGTGCTTGAGACGGCGGTGGCCAGCGGAGCGGTGTTTGAGATGAAGGGCCTAGCGGAGCGGTGCTTGAGATGAAGGGCCCAGCGGAGCGGTGCTTGAGACGGCGGTGGCCAGCGGAGCGGTGCTTGAGATGAAGGGCCCAGCGGAGCGGTGCTTGACAGGAAGGGCCCAGCGGAGCGGTGCTTGACACGGCGGGGCCCTGTTCAGTGGTTCTTGTCACGGCGGGCCCCTGTTCAGCGGTTCTTCTCACGGCGGGGCCCTGTTCAGCGGTTCTTGTCACGGCGGGCCCCTGTTCAGCGGTTCTTCTCACGGCGGGGCCCTGTTCAGCGGTTCTTGTCACGGCGGGCCCCTGTTCAGCGGTTCTTCTCACGGCGGGGCCCTGTTCAGCGGTTCTTGTCACGGCGGGGCCCTGTTCAGCGGTTCTTGTCACGGCGGGCCCCTGTTCAGCGGTTCTTATCACGGCGGGGCCCTGTTCAGCGGTTCTTGTCACGGCAGGGCCCTGTTCAGCGGTTCTTGTCACGGCGGGGCCCTGTTCAGCGGTTCTTGTCACGGCGGGGCCCTGTTCAGCGGTTCTTGTCACGGCGGTGCCCTATTCAGCGGTTCTTCTCACGGCGGGGCCCTGTTCAGGGGTGCTTCTCACGGCGGGCCCTGTTCAGCGGTGCTTGTCCTGTGTTTCTAGGGAGCCAGACCTGGCCAAGACTTCCCGCTCAGTCGCCATCCGACCTTGCGGTCGCGGGGCCCTCCTGTGATGGAGTCCTGGGCCCGTGGGTGTCGTCCGTCACAACCGGAATGGGGCTGGTGGGGCCCTCCTGGGCAGCTCGCCTGCTGCCTGACTTCTCCGCCCTGCTGCCCTTGCCCTCCTTCGCTGAAGCTCTGTGGCCCTTGCCTCCCTTTGATGATGTGGCAGGTGACGGGGCAAGGCTACTGTCCTTGGTGGCAGCCGTCTCAGGCTTGTCGCGCCGGCCCTTATTTTTTTTTGTCCTCTTCCCAGGGGTTTGGGCTGGCTGTCCCCTTGCTGCTGGCCGATGTTCCTGCCCTAGGAGCTGGTGGACTCCAATAGCCCTGCACTATGGTCATAGTAGATGCAGGGCTGGTGGTGGCTGAGGTGCTTTTTTTACTCTTGCCAGATGGAGGGGGTGGGTCAGTGGTTGGAATGAGGTCACGGTTGGAAAGGAAAAGCACTTTGGAAGGACAGGGATGGGTAGGTGTAGTGGGTATGGGAGTGGAGGAAGAGGATGTGGTTGTAGGAGAGTCAAGTGTGCTGTCTTTGGGTGCAGGTGCTTGTGACGGAGGCTGTCGTGAGGTGGATGGCTGTTGGGTGGGTGGCTGCCTGCGTTTGTGTGGTTTGGAAGTGGGGGTGACAGACACACTGGGAGAGGACACAGGGGACGTGTAAATGGCAGTGGGCGTGGTGACTGCACGTGTGCGGACTGTAATGGAGGGTGAGCTGGTGATGGAAGTACTGGCTGATGGTGGTGTGCATGCAGGTGTGAGTGGAGATGTCACAGGGAGGGAGGAGGGAGATGAGGAGGTGGGGGACACAGAGGTGGTAGTGACTGTTGGAATGTCTGCATCTGGATGTTGCTTGGGTGAATGCTTGTGGGATCTGTGGTGCTTATGTCTGGATGAGCTGCCATTGGGTGTAGATGTGTGTGCAGGCTGGTCTGATGGTGTGGATGGGATAGGCAGAGGAACAGGAGACTGGGACTGGGTGGAGGGAGTCAGAAGAGGGAGGCTGGAGACAGGGACAATGGCTGCCGTCAGTGCTGAGGCCAGAGCGTTGAACGATCGCTGATGGGCAGCCTGACCCGAATGAATGCCCTCCAGGTATGCATTGCTCCGATGCACCTCCCTTTCTACACCCTGGATGGCATTCAAAAGGGTAGACTGCCCAACAATGATGGTCCTGAGGAGGTCAATGACCTCCTCACTGAGGGCAGCAGGGGTAACTGGGGCAGGGCCTGAGGTGCCTGGGGCGAAGGAGATGCCCGCCTTCCTGGGCGAGCGGGCACGGAGCGAAGGCTGAGGGGCTGCTGGGAGGGCGGCGCTGGTGCGCTGGGTGGCAGCTGTACCTGTTGTTGCGGTGGGCACGGATGTTGCCGCCACCGAAAGGGAGCTCCTTCCGAGGACGTGTCGGTGTCGCTGACGTCTCCACGGGTACCCGTTGTGGAGCTCCACTCGCCCTCCGTCTCACTGGTGTACTCAGAGTCTGTTGCATGGCCCTCCGGGGCCATGTGAGATGCAGCTCCCTCGTGCGCCGATGCCACTTCTCCTCCGCCTGATGATGTTAAGGCACACATGAACAGGAAGACAAAGAAAAGGGGGGGGGAGAAATGAAGACAGGTTGAGTGCATGCATTGGCAACACCGTTGTTGGAGAGGACAGACACAGAAGCCCCCTGCACTAGGCAGCGCAATCGGGGTACACTACTCAGTTATTGTGACTAGGCCTACAGGTCTATGGACGACAAATGCACACATGGGTGAGGCCGGACCATGGATAGCTGTACTTGGCACCCTACAGAGGAGGGGGGCGGGGGCACAGGGCCATGCCTAACGAGGGGCCTAGCCTACAGAATGCACCCTGGCCTAGAGATAGCCACATCCCTCCTCCCCCACCCAGACACCTTCACTGCGCGCAAAGATAGCAGAATGTGCTGATACTCACCCCCTGTGTCTGCTGTGATGTCCTCACGCGCCCATCCAAATCGGGGTAGGCCACCGCCAGGATCCGGGACATCAGGGGGTTCAATTGGCGGCTGGCACCCCTCCTACGTTGGGAGGCCATCCCCAGCAGAGACTCAGCGGTCTTTCTGGTCCCACGGCGGATGTCCTCCCACCTCTTTCGGCAGTGGGTGCCCCGTCTGTTGTGGACCCCAAGGGCCCGGACGTCCTTGGCGATGGCACGCCAAATGTCGATCTTCTGATGGGCGCTGACCTATGTGACATGTACAGGGTGGTAAAGGAAATCTCATTACTTTTCTGCCTGGTCAATGTGAGTGGCCCTCCCCTCCCCAACCTTGCCATGTGGCACATGCTCTCATCTTTCGTGCGTTGCACTCCTCATTCGCTCCCCTCCCCACCATCTTACATACACCCCACTCAACACAGGCATAGCCCATTCAACGCACACCCTGTGTACTAACCTGTTGGTCTGGAGGACCGTAGAGTAGTGCATACTGGGGGAGGACTCCATCAACAAGTTTCTCCAATTCTTCTGAAGTGAAGGCAGGGGCCCTTTCCCCAGTCACAGCAGCCATTGTATCTCCCAGACCGAGGTCACAGCAGCACTTGCAGTATAGGTCCTCTCCTGTGGATGATCAGGTCTCGAGTGATTAATCAGATAGAAAATGGCGGTCACGCCCGCGGCGGTGCGTACCGCGACCGCCGGGGCACATCGTCATTGGCTACTGAAACCCATAGGGTTCAATGTTAACCAATGCGGCTTAGCACCGCGGTCTTCGACCGCCTACCGCCACGGTGTGCCACGCCAGCGCATTGACCTCACATCCCACTGTCACACTTCACAGGTCAGGCAGCCGCCATTTCAAGGGCCCACATGGCATAATTTCTACTGCGTCACACAGGCCTAGGCCTTGCATTGCCACTCATACAAGCCTTTCAATGCATAGCGATTCGTGTACTGTGCAAGCTGTGTGAACGAACCTGTGGGTTGCTTGACTCTGTGCTCCATGTTGTCCTTCCTAGGCACCGTCCGCTGGGACTTGCGAGGAGAAGGATGAATCCTCCTGTGTACCGACCGCTGGTGGACCTGTCGACAATGGAAGAACGACATATCATACTTACATACAGGCTTGACAGAGCAACTATACATGAACTATGTGCCCCGCTGGAGCCAGACCTGATGTCCCCCATCCGCCAACCCACAGGGATTCCCCCTCTGGTGCAGGTTCTGTCAGTACTCCATTTTTTGGCAAGTGGGTCTTTTCAGACAACAGTGGCCATGTCATCTGAGATGTCTCAGCCTATGTTTTCAAAGGTTTTGTCCAGAGTGTTGTCTGCCCTGATGAAATACATGCGGAGCTACATTATTTTCCCTGAGGTGGGTGATTTGGCTACAGTGAAGGGTGATGTCTATGCCCTTGGACATATCCTCAACATCATTGGTGCCATTGATGGGACCCATGTGGCTTTGGTTCCCCCCAAAGAAAGTGAGCAGGTGTACCGAAACAGACAAAGTTATCATTCGATGAATGTCCAGGTGGTCTGTTTGGCTGACCAGTACATCTCCCATGTAAATGCAAAGTTCCCTGGGTCAGTGCATGACGCATATGTCATAAGAAATAGCAGCATCCCTTATGTGATGGAACAGCTACAGAGACACCGTGTGTGGCTAATTGGTGACTCTGGTTACCCCAACCTGTCGTGGCTACTGACCCCAGTGAGGAATCCCCGGACCAGGGCAGAGGAACGGTACAATGAGGCCCATGGGCGAACTAGGAGGATCATAGAAAGGACCTTTGGGGTCCTGAAGGCCAGGTTTAGGTGCCTGCATATGACAGGGGGATCCCTAATGTACTCACCAAAGAAAGTGTTCCATATCATTGTGGCCTGCTGTATGCTTCACAATCTTGCTTTGCGACGCCAGGTGCCTTTTCTGCAGGAGGATGGTCCAGATGGTGGTGTTGTAGCAGCTGTGGAGCCTGTGGAGAGTGAAGATGAGGAAGACGACGGGGACGACACGGACAACAGGGATACAGTCATACAACAATATTTTCAGTAGCACTGAAGAACCAGAACCTTTTGGGCCTGGCGGCGCAGGGTACGCCTAAAATCTCCTTGGATTCACCTGCCTCAACTAACAGAGACACGGGACACTCTGTCAGGCGTAAAAGATCAGATTTTATTAGCTGCAGCTAGTACAGTTGTCCAAGAAGTACACAAGGTATGTTCTCAGGAGACTGCCACTTTACTTTGTGGCGCACAATCTTATATACCGTATAAAAACACTTATTAACTACATACACTCCCAGAACACATAGAAAGGAGCCAGTAAGAATGATGTAAAGATAGAACAGAGTCAATAGAAATGTCGGAAAACAAGACAGAACAAAGTATCAAGTGACTTAAGGTTGCCTCCCCTCCAGCTGTGTTTGTCACCCCTCCCTTGAACTAATTCATTAACCGATCCACAACGAAGTTGCATGTGGTGCGATAAGTTTGTGTGCGTTTGGAAGACAGTTGTGAAATGAGAGAATACTAGCAAAGGACAGCGAAGGCCAGACGATAAGATAAGATCGGCGGAGAATAGTGTGAGCCTACAGATAGTTGAAACAAGGATTAGAAAACCAGACAGGGATTAGTGTACTCGGTCAGACCTTAATACCAGCCTTGTAAAGATAGAGGCAGAAGGCTGTTTTGAACACCATGTTGCAGAATAAGCAGAAAAGGCAGAATGGACTTCGTTCGCTGTGCTGCCTGAGTGAAGGCAACATAAAATGGCGGCGGGCCCCAAAATCGCGGGTCGATACGATTGTATTAAAAATCGAATTTCCTCAGACCCTCCTTTTGCCAGAACTCAGGCAAGATACACAAACTCATGTTAATCTGAGTCGATGTCTATGGCCATGAGGTCATCAAGCTGTTGCTGTACCATCATTTTGATATTCTCTGTTCTTTGTGACTTGGGTTTGGGAATACATGCAGTAGCACATAGGTTGCAGACGGCAGGACCGCAGTGCATACAAAGACAACAAGAGAATATAAAAGCTAAAATTACTCCAAAGAATGTCAATACCTTCCAACCCCATTTGGACAGTAATCCCCAAAACCACTCTGAAAAGGACCAATCTCCTTCGTCCTGATGAATCGACTCGGAGATTATGTGTAACTTAGAGATAGCTTGGTATACTGTCGGAGCGTCATTAGGTATGAAAATACAGCAACTTGATCCGATCAATTTGCATACTCCACCACGGTCCGCAAGAACAAAGTCTAAGGCAACACGGTTCTGCAAGGTCATAAGACGATCAGCCTGTAGTTCAGCTGTAATGTTACTTAAAGCTCCTACAGTGATGTCTATGGTGGTTTCTACGACACGAACCAATTGCCTTATATTTCTGCTGTTGGCCATTGGACCCCAGAAGGGAAGAAATCCTTTGAGGAAATCTCCTCCCTCTTGTCCTGCTGTGTCTTTCGAATCCACAATCCCTCTGCCATATCTATTTTTATGATGGTTCGCAGGAGCGGTGTATGTAGGGGGAAGAAGAAAGGCTATATAACAAGTACCAGAGAAATCAGCTGGCAACCATGTATAAGCCCTATCGTGGCAAACGAAGTATGTACCTTGAGATGGTACTAACGGCAGTGGATTCAGGGCTGAATAAACATATGTATGGGAACATAAACTTTCTCTTTGTCCGGTGTTTGGGGTTCTACCATTTATTTGCAGACAGAAATTTCCTTGTTGGGGTATGACCCGTATCGGAGGAGATTTTCCTTGCTTAACTTTATCATTGAGGCTGGAAATGTAATTAGTTATGTTCCAATTGGTATATGCTTTTCTTTCATCTATGGAAGCTTCACTTTTTTCCATGATTTTAGCCATAGCTACCATTCCCTTTATCAATAAACTATGACTGAAATCTGAACCAACACTATGTGAACTGACAGGTTGTTTAATTTTGCTTTGATATGCATTATTGAAAATGACAAAATAAGCCCAAGCGGAACCTTCATAGGAGAATGGAAGAACTAAATATGGCATTCCTTTTTCTACCGTATGTGGTATGAGTCCACACACCCAACAGTCAGTTGTATTGATCACTAACTGATGTTGATGTAACAACTGGACGAAGGAATTGTTAAAGTATTCAGTTCTTCTAATGAGTTCATGCTGGGGAAGAGTGTGAAATAGGTGCGGAGAGATAGTAGAAGAAGATGTAGAGGTAGGAGAAGAGACAACTTTTTGCTGCAGAGTAATAATGATCCAGTTTACAGATGCCAAAAGAATACACGACAATATAATGACGCATAGAGCAATACTACAACGACTACATATTTTTTTACAATTATTCTTTACATTTTCACTTTCTCTTTTATCTAATGTAGCCTCCATCTTTCTAAGTGGATGCTCACGGCAATCTTCCTCAATCACTGTAGTCACGATTATCTACCGTCCTATGACACTGTGAGGTCCTGCAGGCCTATTGCCACTTACTCAGGTCGTGACTAAGACTCCTACCGTGACCCTGCAACCGGGATAGAGTACTACATAGGAGAGAAAGTTACAAGTTCTTTGGTCTTGGTCTCAAATTATAGCGTTCCTGTCCAGAGGCAGTCTGGTTTTGAAACAATGTTCCTGGATTTGTCGTGTTTAAGCGTCGATGCGATAGTATTGCTTCTTGAAGGATGTCGTCGTCCTCTTTCTCAGAAAGTGTTCCAATTAGACGCGCATCACTGAATGGTACAAATTGCGGAACTTTCTCACTTTCAGAGTCACTGATGCCTCTACGGACCCATTGATCGAAAGGCAAAGGCAAAGGCACTTTCTTGCAGTGCACGGCATGCACCCAGTTTTTCTTTCCTTTGACTTTAACTGCTGTTCTTGTGGTCAAAAGAACCAGGCGTGGCTCTCTCCATCTGGGCTCCAAATTTCTCTGTCGTTGGAAATTTTTCGTGCAGACCCAGTCACCTGGTCGGATGGAATGACCTGGGTCTGTGGAAGCCTCTGGTAGAGCACTCTGAACCTGTTGATGAAGAACACGCAATTTAGTTGTAAGGTCATGCAAGTAGTCAATCAACATCGGGTATGGCAAGTCTGAGTATTTCTTAGGGCGAGGAACTCCCCATACATTAGCTGGGCGACCAAATATCACTTCGTAAGGGCTAAGCCCCAAACGAGAGTGTACTGCTGTTCTGATGGACAGAAGAGCCAATGGTAAAGCATCAGGCCAATTAAGTCCTGTGCTAGCTTGCACCTTAGCAATTTTGAGCTTCAAGGTTCCATTGTAGCATTCTACTAAACCAGCCGACTGTGGGTGATTCGCCGCGTGGAACTTCTGTTTTATGCCAAGACCTGCACAAACTTTTTGCATGACTTGACCCACAAATTCGCTCCCATTGTCACTCCAGACAATGCGCGGCAAACCAAACCTAGGGAAGAATTCTTTCAAAAGTATTTTGGCAGTTGATAAAGCAGTATTGTCCTTCAGAGGGTAGGCTTCTACCCATCTAGAAAAAGCACATACTACCACCAGAACATATTTGAGGTTGTTGCATCGTTCCATGTGAATATAATCGATCTGCAACACCTCAAATGGATATGTTGGAGGAGCAAAATGACCTGCTGGAGTTGGGGTTCCCTTTCCCGGATTGTACATCAAGCAAACAATACAATGTTTTACTACATTATTTGCACACTTTGGGATCCCCTCATTTTGCCACACTGGAGCCAGAAGCCTACATATTCCTTTTGCACTTAGGTGAGCTGGACCATGTGCCATAGTAACTACAGGTAGTACATAAGCATCTGGTAACAGCCAACGTTGATGTTCTGATAATTCAACCCAACATCCCATCTCATCTAACATTCCTGTACTTTCCTTCCACTTTCTCAACTCATTCTCCGTAGCCTCTCCTTGAATTGATTTCACACTCTCTACTGTATCTTCACACATTCCCTTTTCTCTTACGCAGTTTGCGGGACCTGCAACATACATTCGACTTGTGTTGTCTCTGGCTGTCTTTTTCGCTACCTCATCTGCAAATGCATTTCCTCGACCAACATCGTCCACAATCTTTTTGTGTGCACTACACTTCACGATCGCTATCTGAGTAGGCATTGTAAGTGACTCAAGAAGTTCAGTCACTAATTGACCATGTTGTATCTTAGTACCATGGGAAGTAAAGAATCCTCTTTCCTTCCATAAACGCCCAAAGTTAAACGCTACACCAAAAGCGTATTGGCTATCAGTGTACACGTTTACTCTTTTTCCTTCGGATAACACACACGCTCTAGTTAAGGCTATCAATTCAGCTGCCTGAGCTGAATTATGTCTAATGCGTGCTGTCTCCACAATCGTATGCAAAGTGGTAATAGCGTAGGCTGAAACTGTATCTCCATTCGGGAGCTTGAAACAAGAACCATCTACCCATAGTGTTCCATCTGGATTCACCAATGGCGTGTCTTTTAGGTAAATTCTACCCTTAGTCTCTTCTTCAGTACGGAGAAAACAATCATGCTGTTCAGAGACATCTCTCTCTTCTGGAAGAGGCAACAAAGTAGCTGGATTCAGGGTATTACATCGTTTGATGTGTATGTGACTAGCCAAAAGCGTCAGCTCATATCCGGACAACCGAGCACTCGTAAGATGCTGCGTTTTTGTCCTATTTAGTAAAATATCCACTGCATGTGGCACCATAACAATGAGAGTATTATCTAGCACTACTCCAGCAGACTGTCGGATAGAAATTGCTGCTGCCGCTGTCGCCTTAAGACAACTAGGCAATGCTTTAGCTACTGGATCTAACGTAGCTGAGAAATATGCGCATGGTCGCTGTTGATCTCCAAAACGCTGCGTTAAGACTGACAATGCACAACCCTCTCTTTCGTGGACATAGAGCGTAAAGGGCTTACTGTAATCAGGAGTACCCAATACAGGAGCAGAACACAAAGCAATACGCAAATCAGTAAAACTCTTCTGACACTCGTCAGTCCACGGAAGAGGCTGAGGCGTATCTTTTCAAGTTAGCGCCAACAGCGGTTTAGCCAATAAAGAGAAACTCGGAATCCACTGTCTACAATAAGAAGTAATGCCCAAAAAGGCACGTACCTCTCTTTGTGTGGATGGCACTGACATTTGTGCAATTGCCTGAATTCGTTCGGGGGTCAATCGTCGTCCCTCCTTTGACAAGAGATGACCCAAATAAGTCACCTCGCGACAGACATATTGTAATTTAGAAGGAGAAACCTTGTGATTTAGATCAAACAAATGACGCAACAGTGCAACGGTCACGTTTTTGCAAATCTCCTCTGAATCAGCGGCAAATAACAAGTCATCCATGTACTGAATGAGAGCGGCACCGGACGGTAAGGAAAAGGCATCAAGATGACATTTTAGAGCTTGACTGTAAACAGAGGGACTTTCACAATAACCTTGAGGTGCGCGTTTAAACCGGAAGCTTCGGCCTCCGAGGGAAAAACCAAAAATATCTCTACTCTCTTCGGCGATGGGAATACTAAAGAAAGCGTTCTTTAAATCGATAACTGAAAACCAAGTCGCTGTAGAAGGTATCATCGTCAACAGAGCAGTGATATCTGGGACTACAGGAAACTGTGGTACGACAATCTTGTTTACCTCCCGAAGATCAATTACAAAACGATAAACAGGAGGCTGAGAAGGATCAGTGCGTTTAAGAACCGGAAGAACAGGACTGTTACATGTATTTCCTCTCGTTTCCTCAACCACACCCTTCTGAATCAAATCATGGACAATTTCCAGAAGTGCTTTCTCTCCTTCAGTAGAAATTCTGTATTGTGGAATACGTGGCATTTCAGCATTGGGCTTGAGAGTAACAACATAAGGTGGGATCTCAAGACAACCAACGTCATTCGGACCCGTAGCCCAAAGCGTTTCGGGAAGAGAAAGCAATTCAGGTGGGAATTGATCTTTTGATAAGTACATTGGACTAGTCATTTTCTGTCCTAGAGTGAGGTATACACCAGAAGGTGAACAATATATCGTAGCATGCATTCTTTTTAATAGATCTAAACCCAACAGATTGTCACCACAACCATTCGTCAGAAGAAGCGGAGCTTCTAAATCATAAGGGCCTATTGAAACAGGCAAAGGGCAAGAAACTGGATTGCGAACAGGGGCGCCAGAAAATCCTACAGATACATTCGTTAAGCCAGACAAAGGTGCGCCAGGGAGTTTAGAATGAATGATAGAGCTTCTCATGGCACCAGTATCTAAAAGAAATGGCTCTGAAACACCCATTGTAGTGACATTAACATAAGGTCCATTCTGATCCACTGGAATTGACGTAACCCCCTTACTTTGTCCATGGCTGTCCTATTCAAAATGAAGACTTTCATTCCCTCCTTCAATATACTGATCCTCACTGTAATACTGTGTAGACCTAACATTTTGCTGGTCAAAGTGATTTCCGGAATTTGGAGGAACAAAAGAACGCTGCCCTTGGGTTAACACACCTCGACCTCTACCTCTATTTGCTGACTGAAGACCACCACGACCTCGTGAAGCAGATGTTGCTCCATTACGCTGCAACAATGCCGGACAATTGTTCTTAAAATGACCTTCCTCCCTACAATAAGCACATTGATTGGGACCTAGCAAAGGTCTTGGAATGAATGGTTCAGGCTTTTGATACAACCTCTGAAACTGCGGAGGCTGTTGAAACTGAGGCTGAACATAACGAGGAGGATAAGCCTGTTGCAAGAGAACTTTAGTTTTTAATTCTTTCGTCTTTTTCTCTTGTTTTTCCCTTTCTTCTTTGTCTCTATTTTCATAATATTGTGCAGTAGCCAATATCTGGGCGGAAGAAGAAACTGCCCATGAACTCTCGGAGTCTTTTAGCTTGTGTGATAGTTCAGGAAGCAAGTTATATACGAACTTATCCACAAATAATCGCTGTCCCCCTTCTGTAGCCATATCTTGACCACTGTGATCAATGAATGTCTCCTCAAATCGGGTAAAGAAATCGGAAACACTTTCATCTTTCTTTTGTTTACATGCTGCTAGCTTATCCCAATTAACTCTCAAAGCAGGCATCATTGTTTTCATTAATGTAATAATCCTACCAGGGAGTTCTGAGATCAAAGCGTCGGGTTTTGCACCACCTACTTGACCTCTATCTGCGGCAATAATAGCGTTCCAATCGCCGCCTAATTCTTGAGCGTGATCCTCTCTACGAATTTTAGCCCATATTGTCTGTGGAACTACATTTCCCATCAACATGTCAATATCTGCTAAATTCATAGTACATGCATCAACTGTTTGCGACAACTCTTTATAGTAACCAGCAGGATTTTTGCGTGAATCTGGTAGTGACTGTTTAAGTGCTAAAACTTCAGACCTTTTCCAGGGGACATGTATCCATATGCGCTGAAAATGCGCAGGAATAGCTGGATTAGCACCTGCTGCTGCAACTTCTTCCTTCCATATTGGAGAAACCTCTCTCATGGGATAGTTTTTCAGTGCTGTCCTAACTGAAGGATCAGAATCAGGAAAAGTCTGTGAGAACAATAGGGATCTGAAAGAAATAAGTGTTCTGACAGCGTTTTCAACCTTAGGACCCACAATAAGTCCTTTGTCAAAGTCAGCCTGAACATCTAACAGATCCTGTGGGACCGAACCCAAATTCATATCCTCCCATTCTTTAGCGAGAGTATCGCACATAACTTTAAAAACATATCTCTGCGTAGGTGCATTCCATTGCAGAAAGGTGGACATAATATCAGACGTACTATATTGGGGACCCTTCTTGATCCATCTACAAGCAAGTGAGTCCAATTTTTCTCGCTCTTCGGAGTCTGGGAATTGACTACGAGACTGTCTTCGAGAAAAAGCTGGAGACACGTTTAAAGCTTCAAAGAAAGGTGATAAGAGACCAGAGACAGTATCGGTAAATCGCTTACGCGTAGATGGAGAATTTGACATAAGGATAGGGGACAAGGTATTAGGTGAATTAACTAAAGGAGCATTAGGAATTGCCAAAGGAGCAGAAGGCAAAGGAGTTAAAGGCAAAGCTGGCATAGGCAATACTTGAGGAGGCAAATGTGGAAAAGCTGGAGCAGGCGGAAGCACAACTGGCGGCTGAACAGGCTGTAACATCGGGGGTGCATTAGCACCTTGTACATAGGGCGGAGGCAATTTCAATAAGTGGGACATTAAGGAATCTTCCTCAAAATCTTTTCTTTTATCAAGGGAAGAGATAGGCAACGTCGGATAGCATTTATCTATTGCCATTCGATGCTGTCTGTCTGAAATTTCCATTGCATTGTCTATTTCATCGTCTTTGAATTGCTGAGCAGCCTGTATAATCGTCATTCCCTGTGTTTTCCTATCTCGTTTCGCTTGTTTAATTTCTCTCTGTTTGGCTTCCTTATGCCAAAGGCGAAAAGAGTCAAACATTGCCGGCCGGGCTTTTCTTTTAAATAACGTTGCTTCCAAATTATCTAGCACATCAGTTTCGAAACTACCATTTTCTGGCCATTTTAAAACACCATCTTTCTTTGAATATCGGGTCCATGTCTTATTAAAGGCAATAGGACCAACACCATGTTTAGAATAGAGCTCATATGTGGGAGTTCCAACCGAAGGAATCGGACAGGAGTCCTCAAGCTGGGAGTCCCTATTACAACCAAAGCAACAAAGTTTTCCAAACTTAGTCAGACCAGACATCTCACGATTTTACTGGCTGTTCACAAACATCAAGGGGGTAAAACTTTCAGTTTACACAGCACAAATGCACTTACCCCTCGGCTTTGGCCACTGCAATGGCCAAATCTAAGAACCTAAGGACAAAACAAAGACCAAAATTTGTGGGCGCGACCCACCAAATACTTAACTAAGGATGTCTTCTTACACCAACAGAGGCCCGTCTATCGTCTCGCTTTACCATACATCATCAAAGAAAGGGCCAAGGCAGGGCGGCAGTCAGGGCAGCAGTCGTCAGTAGCCGTCAGGAAGGAGTAACCGCACTGAAAAAGACCTTCGGACCACTTCGACATACAGGGGTCGCTTGACGTGGCTCGCGATTCCTCCAGAATTTTCTTGCGGGGTTCCTCACGACCTTCAGGCAGAACCGGTACCGCTGAAGCCGCCCCACGTTGGGCGCCAGTTGAAGAACCAGAACCTTTTGGGCCTGGCGGCGCAGGGTACGCCTAAAATCTCCTTGGATTCACCTGCCTCAACTAACAGAGACACGGGACACTCTGTCAGGCGTAAAAGATCAGATTTTATTAGCTGCAGCTAGTACAGTTGTCCAAGAAGTACACAAGGTATGTTCTCAGGAGACTGCCACTTTACTTTGTGGCGCACAATCTTATATACCGTATAAAAACACTTATTAACTACATACACTCCCAGAACACATAGAAAGGAGCCAGTAAGAATGATGTAAAGATAGAACAGAGTCAATAGAAATGTCGGAAAACAAGACAGAACAAAGTATCAAGTGACTTAAGGTTGCCTCCCCTCCAGCTGTGTTTGTCACCCCTCCCTTGAACTAATTCATTAACCGATCCACAACGAAGTTGCATGTGGTGCGATAAGTTTGTGTGCGTTTGGAAGACAGTTGTGAAATGAGAGAATACTAGCAAAGGACAGCGAAGGCCAGACGATAAGATAAGATCGGCGGAGAATAGTGTGAGCCTACAGATAGTTGAAACAAGGATTAGAAAACCAGACAGGGATTAGTGTACTCGGTCAGACCTTAATACCAGCCTTGTAAAGATAGAGGCAGAAGGCTGTTTTGAACACCATGTTGCAGAATAAGCAGAAAAGGCAGAATGGACTTCGTTCGCTGTGCTGCCTGAGTGAAGGCAACATAAAATGGCGGCGGGCCACAAAATGGCGGGTCGATACGATCGTATTAAAAATCGAATTTCCTCAGCACACAGGTAAGAATCACCCACGCCATATGACATTTACTTAAGGCCTCATGCGTCTCTACTGTCTGTGTTTCCCCCCAGTTCCTGTTAACTGATTTGTGACTTTCCCTTCCCTTTTCAGAGCTGTATGACCCACTGCGTGACTTCTGCTTTGTTTGTCCATGGACTAGAGCTTATTGAATTTGGTATGTTGTCATCACAAAGTAACTGGACATTATTGCACCGTTATGTGTAATACATTTGTTAAGAATACAAGCAGACTCCTGTTATTTTAAGTGCAATAAGTGATTTAATTTAAGTGCTACATATAGGTACATGATTGTAAAACGGTGATGGGTGGGGGTGGAGTAATGTCCATGGCAGAGTCCAGTTCTCAGACGCACAGATGCATTGTCCATATGCCTGTGGAAGGATGGAGCAGGGGCAGTTAAAGGTTGGACAGGGTGACAATGTGGGACAGTGGGATGACATCAGGGGGTATCTTATGCTGGCGGGGGTCTTGCAATCCTACTCTGTCTTCTTGTGAGATCTCAGGTTCCACTTGCGGGGTGGTTCTTCTTCTGCAGGAGGTGGGGTTCTGGTGGTCTGTTGTTGTGTGGGGGCCTCCTGTCCACTAGTGCCGGCGGAGGTGGTAGGTTGTTCCTGGCCTGGGCTAGTGACAGGGGCCCTTTGGGGTGCCACATGGTCCCGCAATGTGGTGACTATCTGGTTAAGGACCACGACGATGGTCCCCATTGCGGAACAGATGTTCCTCAGTTCCTCTCTGAACCCCATGTACCGTTCCTCCTGCAGTGCCTGGATCTCCTGGAACCTGGCCAGTACCGTCGCCATTGTCTCCTGGGAGTGGTGGTAAGCTCCCATGATGGAGGAGAGGGCCTCTTGGAGAGTCGGTTCCCTGGGCCTGTCCCCCCCCTGTCGCACAGCGGCCCTCCCAGTTCCCCTGTGTTCCTGGGCCTCAGTCCCCTGGACGGTGTGCCCACTACCACTGCCCCCAGGTCCCTGTTGTTGTTGGGGTGGTGGGTCAACCTGGGTGCCCTGTAGTGGTGGATACACCGCTGATTGACGTGTCCTGGAGACAGAGGCATGGGCCCGCTGGGTGGGAGCTGTGCTGGTGTTCCCAGAGGGGGTTGGGTCTGGTGTAGCCTGTGGCTGTCTGTGGGGAACCGACTGTCCAGAGGTCCCCGATGGGCCGGGCTTGTCATCTGGGTCCAGGGAGACAGAGCTGCTGTCATCGCTGGGGGCCTCTTCTGGGGGTGGGATGGACATCTCTGTACCTTCCGTGGCGGTGTGGTGGCGTTCGGGTCCTGCAGGGGTATTAAGGTATGGTTATTGCTTCTGTGTGTGGCATTTCGTGTGATGGGTGGGTGTCCGTGTACCCAAGTGCAGGCATTCCCTTGTGGGGTCTTTTGTGAGGGTGGCTTGTGGGGGTGATGTGTGTGTGCAGTGGGCATGCTTTGGTGATGGGTGTCCATGCTTTGTGGTCGCATGCAGGGCTTGGTGTTGGGATGGGTGGGTTGTGATGGTGAGCCATTTGCAAGGAGTTGGTGTGATGGGGGTGGGGGTATGATTTGGCATGCAGGTGGGGTGGGGGGAATGAAGTAGTGAAGATTTGACTTACCAGAGTCCATTCCTCCGCCTACTCCTGCGAGGCCCTCAGGATGCAGGATGTGCAAGACTTCCTCCTCCCATGCTGTGAATTCTGGGGGAGTAGGTGGGGGTCTGCCGCCAGTCTTCTGCACCGCAATGTTGTGCCTTGATACCATGGAACGCACCTTCCCCCGTAGGTCGTTCCAGCGCTTCCTTATGTCATCCCGATTGCGTGGATGCTGTCCCACCGCGTTGACCCTGTCCACTATCCTTTGCCATAGCTCCATCTTCCTGGCAATTGTGGTATGCTGCTCCTATGCCCCGAAGAGCTGGGGCTCTACACGGACTATTTCCTCCACCATGACCCTGAGTTCTGCGTCAGTGAACCTGGGGTGTCTTTGGGATGCCATGGGGTGGTGTGGATGAGGTGTGGGGTGGCGTTTGTGGTGATGAGTGTGGTGCGTGTGGTGGTGTGTGGTGTTTGGTGCGTGGATTCTGTGTGGGTGATGGTGTTGTGTGCCTCTGTGTTGTGGGATTGTCTATTCTGTGCTCTCTCTCTAGCCTTCGTCAATAATTTCGGGTCGTAGGGGTTTGTGGGTGATGTGGGTGTGTGTTTTATATTGTGTTGTGTGTGTGGTAGTGGTGTTAGTATGTGTATCAGGTGTGTGTGTTTCAAAATGACCAATGTGGCTGAGTTTTCTATGTGTGTGTGTATTTTGACCGCGGCGGTGTGTACCGCCAATGGAATACCGCATTTGAAAGACCGCCGCGTGGATTAGTGTGTCGTGATAGTGTGGGCGTATTTCTGTTGGCGTGACGGTGGAGGTTTGGTCATCGCCATTTTTTCGCTGACCTTTGGTATGGCGGACTTTTGTGGATGTCGGGTTTTTGGCGGTTTGCAAGTTGCGGGTCATAATGACTGTGGCGGTTTACCGTGGCTGTGGCGGTGTTATGGCGGTCTTCTGACCGGCAGGAAAGCGCCTTTTACCGCCGAGGTCAGAATGACCACCAAAGTCTCCACATTTTAGCCTATGGAAGCCATTCACTACAGTGAGGGAAAAACTAATTTGGCTGTTTTACCTCACCAGGACTTCTAAAACAATTTTTATAAGGTCCCTGCTTATAGTTACATGACCCCTAATCCTAGGGGCACATAGGGCACACCTTAGGGGTGACCTATATGTAAAAATAAGGTAGTTTAACACTTTGGAAGTGCTTTTAATTTTAAAGTCGAATTTGCATATAACTTTAGTTTAAAAGCAGCCAGCAAGTGAGGCCTGCCTTTACAATGACACTGGGCACCTCGGCAGTGCACCTAGGGGTGCACTACCTATGCTGGGGTCCGTAAGCCTACATGCCTTACCATATACTAGGGACTTATAGGTAGGTTGATACTGCCAATTATAATTGGCCTAATTTGCATATCCACTTTACACAGAGCACAGCCCCTGGGGCTGGTAAGTAGTACCCAGGGTACAGCCAAGAGTCAGTAACCACCAGCATCTGTCAAAAATAATTTGGGGGTGACTAAGGCAAAAAGGAGGACTTTTCTACAGATCTGGACACTGTTCCCTTCTTTTTCAGGCTCTCCACATCTCAAATCCACCTTCTGGTTCCAACGACCTGGTCCACGGGTAGCAACAGCTGCTGGACAATCGAAGCTTCCATTGAGGTATCTGACGCCACTTCACCCCTATGCACCTAGCTCCCTACAGTAGGTGCTACTGCCTTCTGGGTATCCATGGGTGGTGCACTCTCCATCCTTTTTTTGTGTCTCTGGGTCCAATGGGAAGGTTCCTGAATCTATAAAAATTCAACCGCAATGGTCCCCTACTAGCCTATCGGACACCCAGCTTGATAGCATCTCTGCACTCAGCACCTGTGGGATCACAGTTACTTGCCTCTGCTATTTTCTTACTCCCCCAGCCCTTGGGATCCTACACACTTACCTTGGTTGGGAACCTCCATTCTTATACCACTTTCTTGGTATATGGTTTGGTCCCCCCATAGGGCCCCATGTACTCCTGTGCTATTTCTGATTGTTTCTAACTGTATATTTTGTGTGCATACATCTCCAAGTGGAGATATATCACTGTTAGTATAGTCTATAGTGTTGTAATAAATAAAACTTCATTTTTGCAACACTTGGTGTGGTTCTTTTATTTTGTGTACAGTTACTGACTGGCTGTCGTGTCAGTGTAACTTTGCACTCCTCTAGATAAGATTTAGCTGCTCACCACAGCTACTGCTAGACAGCTCTGTCTATCTGGATACCTAAACACTATCACTAAGGGTTACCTGGACTCAGTATAGGATGCCACACCATAGGTGTACACCATAACTTGAACTAGCCTCCTACAACTGGAGTCAAGTCTCCTCAGTTTCAGTGTTCTATCACGTCTTCTTTATCCAATGAGGACTCAGTCCAGGCAGTAGTATCTTAGTGCATCCCTTTTGCTTTTATGATGATCCTGAAAGTGTCTTACAACAGGGTAGGATGGATCGCTGTTTGTTATTGCCCTGATATGCTCAAACACAGGGTGCACTGTACTTCTAATATATTGCTTATTACAAGGACATACTAGACAATAAACCACATACTCTGTGTTACAATTCAATAAATGTTGTATTTGTTTGGGGACCTTCTATCCAGGATCCTGATATGTGTTAACATTCCTGCTATTCTTGCATGCTTTGCACTTGGTGTAGGGAAAGAAATACCCCATTCATTTTTTGCTTCATGACTGCTCGGTTGTTTGGAAGTTGCTTTGCACTATTTTGTCTTTCATTGATATCCCACATCAATAAGCTACCAGTAAATCTGGGCCCAAAGTTATATCTGCTTTCAGAATATGCCAATTCCTGAGTAATATTTGATAAATAGCTGTCATCTCACTAGAGAAGTCAGTTATAAGTTTTAGCTCTGATGTTCCTCCCTTCTTTTTTGGTTTCGCCTCAAGCAAATCTGCTCTTCTCAGTGTTGTGGCTTCTTCTTTTGCAGCCTTCAGTACTTTTCTAGGGTGTCCCAAACCTCAAACCTTGTAATTACACCTCTCTATGACATTACTGTGAGAAAGTAGCCTCTTTCTAGCCTTGTTACCCCCACTTTTGGCCTGTTTGTGAGTATATGTCAGGGTGTTTTCACTGTCTCACTGGGATCCTGCTAGCAAGGGCCCAGTGCTCATAGTGAGAACCCTATGTTGTAAGTGTGGTTGTTATGTGTCACTGGGGTCCTGCTAGCTAGGACCCCAGTGCTCATAAGCTTGTGGCCAATATGTATGTGTTCCCTGTGTGATGCCTAACTGTCTCACTGAGGCTCTGCTAACCATAACCTCAGTGGTTATGCTCTCTCTGCTTTCCAAATGTGTCACTAACAGGCTAGTGACTAAATTTACCAATTCACATTGGCATACTGGTACACCCATATAATTCCCTAGTATATGGTACTGAGGTACCAAGGGTATTGGGGTTCCAGGAGATCCCTATGGGCTGCAGCATTTCTTTTGCCACCCATAGGGAGCTCTGACAATTCTTACACAGACCTGCCACTGCAGACTGAGTGAAATAACGTCCATGTTATTTCACAGCCATTTACTACTGCACTTAAGTAACTTATAAGTCACCTATATGTCTAACCTTCACCTGGTGAAGGTTGGGTGTAAAGTTACTTAGTGTGTGGGCACCCTGGCACTAGCCAAGGTGCCCCCACATCGTTCAGGGCAAATTCCCTGGACTTTGTGAGTGCAGGGACACCATTACACGCGTGTACTATACATAGGTCACTACCTATGTATAACGTCACAATGGTAACTCCGAACATGGCCATGTAACATGTCTAAGATCATGGAATTGTCACCACATTTGGGGGGACAATTCCATGATCCCCCAGGTCTCTAGCACAGAACCCGGGTACTGCCAAACTGCCTTTTCAGGGTTTGTACTGCAGCCGCTGCTGCTGCCAACCCCTCAGACAGGTTTCTGCCCTCCTGGGGTCCAGGCAGCCCTGGCCCAGGAAGACAGAATAAATGATTTCCTCTGAGAGAGGGTGTTACACCCTCTCCCTTTGGAAATAGGTGTGAAGGCTATGGAGGAGTAGCCTTCCCCAGCCTCTGGAAATGCTTTGATGGGCACAGATGCTGCCCATCTCTGCATAAGCCAGTCTACACCGGTTCAGGGATCCCCCAGCCCTACTCAGGTGCGAAACTGGACAAAGAAAAAGGAGAGTGACCACTCCCCTGACCTGCACCTCCCATGGGAGGTGCCCAGAGCTCCTCCAGTGTGTCCCAGACCTCTGCCATCTTGGAAACAGAGATGTTTGTGGCACACTGGGCTGCTCTGAGTGGCCAGTGCCAGCATGTGACGTCAGAGGCTCCTTCTGATAGGCTCTTACCTCTCTTGGTAGCCAAACCTCCTTCCTAGGTAGCCAAACCTTCTTTTCTAGCTATTCAGGGTCTCTGCCTTGGGGATCTCACCAGATAACGAATGCAAGAGCTCATCAGAGTTCCTCTGCATCTCCCTCTTCGCCTTCTGCCAAAGGATCGACCGCTGACTGCTCAGGACGACTGCAAAACCGCAACAAAATAGCAAGACGACTACTGCAACCTTGTATCGCTTCATCCTGCCGGCTTTCCAAACTGTTTCCAGGTGGTGCATGCTCTGGGGGTAGCCTGCCTCCTTTCTGCACCAGGAGCTCTGAAGAAATCTCCTGTGGGTTGACGGAATCTTCCCCCTGCAACCGCAGGCAACAAAAGACTGCATCACCGGTCCTCTGGGTCCCCTCTCAGCACAACGAGCATGGTCCCTGGAACTCAGCAACTCTGTCCAAGTGACTCCCACAGTCCAGTGACTCTTCAGTCCAAGTTTGGTTGAGGTAAGTCCTTGCCTCCCCATGCTAGACTGCATTGCTGGGTACCGCATGATTTGCAGCTGCTCTGGCTTCTGTGCACTCTTCCAGGAGTTCCTTCGCGCACAGCCAAGCCTGTATACCCGACACTCTAACCTGCAGTGCACAGCCTTCTGAGTTGTCCTCCGGCGTTGTGGGACACCCTTTTGTGACTTTGGGTGGACTCCGGTTCACTTTTCTTCTAAGTGCCTGTTCAGGTACTTCTGCGGGTGCTGCCTGCTTCTGTGAGGGCTCCCTTGAATTTCTGGGCACCCCCTCTGTCTCCTCATCCAAGTGGCGACATCCTGGTCCCTCCTGGGCCACAGTAGCACCCAAAAACCCTAACTGCAACCCTTGCAGCTAGCAAGGCTTGTTTTCCGTCTTTCTGCGTGGGAAGACCTCTGCAAGCTTCTTCACAACGTGGGACATCCAACCTTCAAAGGGGAAGTTCCTAGCCCTCTTCGTTCTTGCAAAACACCAAGCTTCTTCCATCTGGTGGCAGCTGCCTTGCACCCTCAGCTGGCATTTCCTGGGCTCCTGCCCACTCTCGACACTGTCGCGACTCTTGGACTTGGTCCCCTTGTTTTACAGGTACTCAGGTCGGGAAATCCACTGTTGTTGCATTGCTGGTGTTCGTTTTCCTTGCAGAATCCCCCTAACACGACTTCTGTGCTCTCTGGGGGTTGTAGGTGCACTTTACACCTACCTTTCAGGGTCTTGGGGTGGGTTATCTTTCTAACCCTCACTGTTTTCTTACAGTCCCAGTGACCCTCTACAAGCTCACATAGGTTTGGGGTCCATTCGTGGTTTGCATTCCACTTTTGGAGTATATGGTTTGTGTTGCCCCTATACCTATGTTCTCCTATTGCAATCTACTGTAACTTTACATTGCTTGCATTACTTCCTTTTGCTATTTACTGCATAATTTTGGTTTGTGTACATATATCTTGTGTGTATAACTTATCCTCATACTGAGGGTACTCACTGAGATACTTTTGGCATATTGTCATAAAAATAAAGTACCTTTATTTTTAGTACTTCTGTGTATTGTGTTTTCTTATGATATTGTGCATATGACACCAGTGGTATAGTAGGAGCTTTGCATGTCTCCCAGTTCAGCCTAAGCTGCTTTGCCGTAGCCACCTTCTATCAGCCTAAGCTGCTAGAAACACCTCTTCTACACTAATAAGGGATAACTGGACCTGACACAAGGTGTAAGTACCTCTGGTACCCACTACAAGCCAGGCCAGCCTCCTACAATTACTCTAAGGTATAGGGTTATATATTATTCCAATGGGTCTGGCAGACGGGTACTCCCATAATGCACTTGTTAGTGTAGGGCTATTAGTGATGTATAGAAGTAACTTTAGAAATAACCAATATGGTTGAATTATTTGTACTTTCCACCATTCGAATGTTGCTTATAACAATGATGGGTCTTATCTGTCTAATAACTGCAGTTCATGATTTATTTACAACAATTAGGTGTTTATAACAAATATTTGGAAAAGTATTATTGTCTCCTCTTTGTGAAACCTTGGACATGCAAAAGTGGCAAATGAAAGGGTAGATCTGTTTCCACTAATTCCTTGGGAATCAGAGTGGTCATGTTTGAGGTTGCTGACAGCATCTATAACTCTTGAAGGTTAGGAGTTTTGATGTGGTACTATTAGCTATCCAAACCAACCATACCTGATTATATAAGAAGACTTAGGGGCATATTTACTAGAAGTGGAGAAGAGCGGCTGCCGCACCAAAATTGAAGGCGCCAAGTCACTTCTAAAAAGTAGGGCTTTAGAAGAATATGGTGCATCCCTTGTCCAGTGATAAATTGGCTGCCAAGTGCCAACACAGTCACCCTTGCTCCATAGTGCAAGGATGGCTGTGTTGCGGGGGAGATTGTTTTTGTGCAGGAAGGGCCACATTCCTGCACAAAACAACCTTTAAGGGTGATGTGCTCCTTCTAAGCTTTGTTGGTTCAATTCACACTTCTATCATATTTGTAAGAACTGAGCAACAAAACCTGATCCAGGCACTTTTTGCACCACACTCTTCCCAGTTCTGTCAAATCTGCTTAACACCTCTTTACCAAATGGCTGTCTCAAGGCCAGGAAATGTGCAATGGTGATACCCTTACTCAAGAGACTGAATTTGAAAGGCTCACACTGAGCTAATTAGTGCCCAATCTCTTGGCTCCGTATAAGCCCAAAGATCCTCAAAAATCAAATTAACCCCCAACTGTCAGCCTGTATAGAGATTTGCTCCCCTCTTCACAATCAGGTAAAAGGCCCGAACATGGAATGTAAACTGCACTTCTAGGCGTAATTTGGGCACTTCAGAGTGCAGCTGGGCAGAGGCGGAATCGCTGCCGTTATTCTTCTGGACTTGAGTTCTGCATTTGCTAGTGTCTCATCAGGTTCTCCTCCAAAAATGATCTGACATTGGCATCAAGGACATTGCCTGTTCTTGGTTCCATTGTTTTCTGAAAGAACTCTCCTTTGAAGTTATCTCCAAACCTCATGAGTCTTCAGTTTACATGCTACCATATGGAGTTGCACAGGGCCCCTCTTTGAGCCCAACTTTGTTCAATATAAGTGTCTGCCCTCTGGCGAACATTGTGAAAGCGCATGGGCTGACGCTTTTTTCCCATGTGCACAACACGCAACTTGTTAAATCATTCTCTGATAAGGATGACTTTACATCACTTCATCTTGTTCCTCATGGAGGTTCGGTGCTGGATGAGGAACAACCGTCTAAAACTAAATGGGAACAAGGCCGAAGTTCTTCTGGTAGACAATCAACCTTATCTTTGGGGTCCCCATTGTTTCCGGTTGAGTTGAGCTCTTGTACTATTCCCAGTCTGGCGATTAAAGATCTGGGCTTCTGGATGGTTGATAAACTAAGAATTGACCAGCAGATCATCAAGGTGGCTGCCTATTACTTTGATATACTTGGGTGTCTGCAAACATTTTGTTTGCTTTTACCTTCCTCCATTCAGAGGTTGAATATGCAGGTCTTGGCCATCTCCAGGCTTGACTAGGGCAATGTTCTTTACAATGGCAGTGCGAAGTCCCTAACAAAGAGGCTCCAGAATTCTCAAAATGCAGCAGCTCATCTTTTAATGTCACATTCCAAAAAATGAATCAGTCTCTCTCCATCTTTGTTTTTTGCTCTGCCTTTTGCTAGCTAAATGGATTCAATTTAAGAAATTATATGTTTTGCAAAGAAACTCACATGGGACCTACATATATAAGGCTGCTGGTGTATTCCTTATTCCCCTAGTCCAGTGATACATTCCAGCAAGCACAATCTTGTAGTTATACTGTGAGAAAACTTGTCAAGGCACTCTTTTGCCTTTTTTCGTCCTAAATTCTGGAACTCCATCCTTAAATAAGGTTGCTTATGCAACTCATCTGAGATGTTCATAACCTGTGCAGCAAGGTTCATGTAATATGTAGAATGAATGGGAGTCTTACCATGTAATGCTAAAACAATACCTAGTAGTGGACCTCAGATTCACACCAGTAAACCCTAGCTCAGTCCTGGTAGAGTGGCAAAAAGCATTCATGCTACTTAGAGGAACATGTGTAAAGAATTTTACAACACCAACATGGATGATAAATAAATGACATGACTCGAAAGAAATCCGACAGCAATTTAGAAAAATAAAGTGTCTTTTTTTATTATTTAAGACACCAAAACATTTGCAATAAACTGCAGTTACTCAAACTTAGGAATGATTAAGGATACATAAATCACTGCTGGCAATTTTTATCATTGGGCCCAATGGAAAAAATGCACAGTATCAATCGGTCACTTGTGGGGTGAGTTCCAGAGCACCTTGCAGGGGGAGTTCAGCAGGGTATGTTTTAACCATGCAGCTGGGAGCTGGCCTCAGGTGAGCATCCTCCAAGCAGAATGACTCGGTTGCACCCAGGGGACTCGGTGCAGTGGTGCTCCTGGCTGTCCGGAGAGCTGAACAGATACGCTGGCACTGTCAATTTTAACCACTAAGCAAACACTCACTTGCAGGTGGATGTCCACTCTACCATCTGAGAGTAGAGGCCTTTGGGGTCCCAGGACCAGGATTTAGCTGCTGGTTCTTCGCCACCACGTCCGTTGGCACCAGGTGCAGAAGTGGCCCTGCAGTTGTCACTCATGGGCTGGTTGCACCAAAGATGCTCTGCCAAACACTTGATGACACTTCCTTCAGGATGCAGCCTCTCAACAGTAGGCTCATTTCTGATATTGGTCACTATTGCTGAGGGCTGTTCTGTAGTCAGTGATGTCCACAAAAGGGATCGGTTACCAGGCTGACCAGCAAGTCTTGGTAGTGGCAAATGTAATCTATGTGTATTTCAATGGCTGGAGGCCTTCAGAACTGGAGTAGTGGCTCAAGAGTTTGAGAGAACCTCCACACAACTCCAGAGATGCAGGTCCCTGAACTTCTTTGGGCTCACTCACACAGAGCCCATTGGGTTGCAATTCTTGTCACACAACACGTTGTTACTTTTGCAAGTTGCAGGTGACTGGTCCCACCAGAAAAGGGAGTCCACGTTCGTTCTGGTTTCCTCTGGGGTCTCTCTTGTAGGACGGAAGAGTTTGAGCCACAGTCACATGTATACATGCAGTTCGAGTATATGGTCTCCTCAGGACAGTTAAGGTACCTCTCTTTACAGTGCGGCAGAGTCCATAGTGCTCTTATCGATGACAAAATAAATCAAATCATTAACATTTATAAAGCGCGCTACTCACCCGTGCGGGTCTCAAGGCGCTAGGGGGAAGGGGGGGTTACTGCTGCTCGAAAAGCCAGGTTTTGAGGAGTCTCCGGAACGCGGAATGGTCCTGGGTGGTCCTGAGGCTGGTGGGGAGGGTGTTCCAGGTCTTGGCTGCCAGGAAGGAGAAGGACCTCACACCCACCGTGGAGCGGCGGATGCGAGGGACGGCAGCGAGAGCGAGGCCAGAGGAACGGAGGAGACGGGTGGGGGCGTAGAAGCTGAGGCGACGGTTGAGGTATTCCAGTCCCTTGTTGTGGAGGGCTTTGTGTGCGTGGGTGAGTGTAGGAGGCTGGACTGGCTTGTAGTGAGTACCAAGGGGTACTTGCACCTTGCACCAGGCCCAGTTATCCCTTATTAGTGTATAGGGTGTCTAGCAGCTTAGGCTGATAGATAATGGTAGCTTAGCAAAGCAGCTCAGGCTGAACTAGGAGACGTGTGAAGCTACTACAGTACCACTTAGTGTCATATGCACAATATCATAAGAAAACACAATACACAGTTATACTAAAAATAAAGGTACTTTATTTTTATGACAATATGCCAAAGTATCTTAGAGTGTACCCTCAGTGAGAGGATAGGAAATATACACAAGATATATATACACAATAGCAAAAATATGCAGTATAGTCTTAGAAAACAGTGCAAACAATGTATAGTTACAATAGGATGCAATGGGGAAACATAGGGATAGGGGCAACACAAACCATATACTCCAGAAGTGGAATGCGAACCACGAATGGACCCCAAACCTATGTGACCTTGTAGAGGGTCGCTGGGACTATTAGAAAATAGTGAGAGTTAGCAAAATAACCCACCCCAAGACCCTGAAAAGTGAGTGCAAAGTGCACTAAAGTTCCCCTAAGGACAAAATAGTCGTGTTAGAGGGAGAATGCAAGGAAAACACAAATCAGCAATGCAACAACGATGGATTCCTGTCTGAAGGTACCTGTGGAACAAGGGGACCAAGTCCAAAAGTCACAAGCAGCTCGGAGATGGGCAGATGCCCAAGAAATGCCAGCGGTTGTTGCAAAGAAGCTCTTTCTAGGCTGAAGAACTGTGAATACTGCAGGAACGACAAGGGCTAGAGACTTCCCCTTTGGAGGATGGATCCCCCACGCCTTGGAGAGTCGTGCAGAAGTGTTTTCCCGCCGGATGGACGCCAACAAGCCTTGCTACACGCAAATCGTGCGTTTGGCGTTTTTGGACGCTGCTGGGGCCCAGGAGGGACCAGAAGGTCGCAAATTGGACCTGCAGAGAGAGGGGACGTCGAGCAAGACAAAGAGCCCTCACTGAAGCAGGTAGCACCCGGAGAAGTGCCAGAAACAGGCACTACGAGGATGCGTGAAACGGTGCTCGCCGAAGTTGCACAAAGGAGTCCCACGTCGCCGGAGACCAACTTAGAAAGTCGTGCAATGCAGGTTAGAGTGCCGTGGACCCAGGCTTGGCTGTGCACACAGGATTTCCGCCGGAAGTGCACAGGGGCCGGAGAAGCTTGCAAAGTCGCGGTTCCCAGCAATGCAGCCCAGCGAGGTGAGGCAAGGACTTACCTCCACCAAACTTGGGCTGAAGAGTCACTGGACTGTGGGGGTCACTTGGACGGTGTCGCTGGATTCGAGGGACCTCGCTCGTCGTGCTGAGAGGAGACCCAAGGGACCGGAGATGCAGCTTTTTGGTGCCTGCGGTTGCAGGGGGAAGATTCCGTCGACCCACGGGAGATTTCTTCGGAGCTTCTGGTGCAGAGAGGAGGCAGACTACCCCCACAGCATGCACAAGCAGGAAAACAGTCGAGAAGGCGGCAGGATCAGCGTTACAGAGTTGCAGTAGTCGTCTTTGCTACTATGTTGCAGGTTTGCAGGCTTCCAGCGCGGTCAGCGGTCGATTCCTTATCAGAAGGTGAAGAGGGAGATGCAGAGGAACTCGGCTGAGCTCATGCATTCGTTATCTAACGTTTCCCCAGAGACAGAGACCCTAAATAGCCAGAAAAGAGGGTTTGGCTACCTAGGAGAGAGGAAAGGCTACTAACACCTGAAGGAGCCTATCAGCAGGAGTCTCTGACGTCACCTGGTGGCACTGGCCACTCAGAGCAGTCCAGTGTGCCAGCAGCACCTCTGTTTCCAAGATGGCAGAGGTCTGGAGCACACTGGAGGAGCTCTGGACACCTCCCAGGGGAGGTGCAGGTCAGGGGAGTGGTCACTCCCCTTTCCTTTGTCCAGTTTCGCGCCAGAGCAGGGGCTAAGGGGTCCCTGAACCGGTGTAGACTGGCTTATGCAGAATTGGGCACATCTGTGCCCAACAAAGCATTTCCAGAGGCTGGGGGAGGCTACTCCTCCCCTGCCTTCACACCATTTTCCAAAGGGAGAGGGTGTCACACCCTCTCTCAGAGGAAGTTCTTTGTTCTGCCATCCTGGGCCAGGCCTGGCTGGACCCCAGGAGGGCAGCTGCCTGTCTGAGGGGTTGGCAGCAGCAGCAGCTGCAGTGAAACCCCAGGAAGGGCAGTTTGGCAGTACCAGGGTCTGTGCTACAGACCACTGGGATCATGGGATTGTGCCAACTATGCCAGGATGGCATAGAGGGGGCAACTCCATGATCATAGACATGTTACATGGCCATATTCGGAGTTACCATGGTGAAGCTACATATAGGTAGTGACCTATATGTAGTGCACGCGTGTAATGGTGTCCCCGCACTCACAAAGTTCAGGGAATTGGCTCTGAACAATGTGGGGGCACCTTGTCTAGTGCCAGGGTGCCCTCACACTAAGTAACTTTGCACCTAACCTTTACCAGGTAAAGGTTAGACATATAGGTGACTTATAAGTTACTTAAGTGCAGTGTAAAATGGCTGTGAAATAACGTGGACGTTATTTCACTCAGGCTGCTGTGGCAGGCCTGTGTAAGAATTGTCAGAGCTCCCTATGGGTGGCAAAAGAAATGCTGCAGCCCATAGGGATCTCCTGGAACCCCAATACCCTGGGTACCTCAGTACCATATACTAGGGAATTATAAGGGTGTTCCAGTAAGCCAATGTAAATTGGTAAAATTGGTCACTAGCCTGTTAGTGACAATTTGAAAGTAATGAGAGAGCATAACCACTGAGGTTCTGGTTAGCAGAGCCTCAGTGAGACAGTTAGGCACCACACAGGGAACATATACATGCACACCTATGAGCACTGGGGCCCTGTGTGACAGGGTCCCAGTGACACATACATATAGGCCACAAACCTATGAGCACTGGGGTCCTGACTAGCAGGATCCCAGTGACACATAACAACCATACTGAAAACATAGTGTTTTCACTATGAGCACTGAGGCCTGGCTATCAGGATCCCAGTGAGACAGTGAAAACAGTGACAAACACCCTGACATACACTCACAAACAGGCCAAAAGTGGGGGTAACAAGGCTAGAAAGAGGCTACCTTCTCACACAACCCCCCCCCAAACGAAGGACAATAAGGCTAACCTTGGCCAGTTGAGACTTTATTGTCTAAGTGGTGATAAGTAGAGAGTAGCTCTGCAATAGACTGGTTACTCCCTTTATCATCCACTATATGGTTACTTCCTTGTGGGGATGTAAACCACCCTGTTTGAAGTTTTTTAGCTAAGCAACAATGTGAAGATGTATTTTCAGAGTTTCTATCAGTAAGTTTTAGTTTAGAGCAGTGGGAATTGTCCACTGAACCTATTTGTAGTGATGGAAATGCCAGACAGGGATGCTGTCTCAGAAAAGCCATAGCTGGGCAAAAACTTTGTCCATCTGGCTGGAAGAGAGAACAGGGATGCTGTTTCTCTTGAGTTGGAGCAGGGCAGGGATGCTGTCCTATCAGCTCCACACTAGGGCAGGGATGCTGTCCTAAGTGTTGTGAGGCAGTGCAGAGTTTCTGCACTAAAGTTTCTCTGGGAGGGTTGGAGGGATGCTCCATGTTAACTAAAATGGTGCTCTTTTTCTCACCAATGTTAGTTATCCCACAGAGAGGTACTTCTACCTCAGGGAGTCCAGCTTTGCCAGCTGATGATTCCCTTGGAACAGGTGCCACCCCAGGAGAGGTTTCTCCCACCACAGGAATAGTATCCTGAATGGTAGGGTGGTTAGGGGATACTGTGATACCCTTTTTACCTGTTGATGGAGAGGGATCCTGAGTTTTCAGGCCTTCTCTCCTTTGCTTTTTCATTTCAGTAGAAATGAGAGGGAACAATTCCTCAGGGATGCCCAGCATGGCTGCATGGGCATAAAACTCTACATCAGCCCAACCTGAGGCCTCTAGGTCATTACCTAAGAGACAGTCTACAGGTAAGCTAGGTGATACCACCACCTGCTTAGGGCCAGTAACTCCACCCCAACTAAACTGAATTATAGCTAAGGGAAGAAACTTAGTGGAGTTATGGACATCAATAATCTTATACTGTTGTCCAATGATGTGTTGTTCAGGAGGCACTAGGTTTTCAGTCACCAAAGTGAAACTGGCACCTGTGTCCCTGTAGGCCAAGGCCTCAACACCATTTATTGAAACTGTCTGCCTGTACTTATCCATTGTAAGGGGACAAGCAGCCAGTGTGGCAAGGCCAATGCCACTAGGTGTGACAGAAACTGTCTTGGGACTGATTACATCAGTTTCCACTATGGACCCATAAGTGAACCCAACTACACCCTTTGCTTGACTGTTGCCAGCAGTCCCACCACTAGTACCACTACTGCTAGGGGCACTAGAGCTTGCTGTATTAGTGGTGGTAGGCTCAGGGGGTTTACCTGGACAGGACTTATCCCCTGGCCTATGGCCTCTGTTTTTACACACAAAGCACCAAGGCTTTTTAATGTGTGCAGGTTGGGAAGAAGAGGAAGAATTTGTTTTATCCCCACCCTCTGAAGAGTGTTTAAGATTTGAAGTGGGATCTTTGGTTTTACCCTTATCCCCATGCTTATCTTGAGATTTTTCACCATCTTTCTTCTTATTGCCATCTTTGTCACCCCCTGTATGAACTTTTCTGTTCACCCTTGTTCTGACCCATTTGTCTGCCTTCTTTCCCAATTCTTGGGGAGAGGTCAGATCAGAGTCTACCAGGTACTGGTGCAACAAATCAGACACACAATTATTAAGTATATGCTCTCTCAGGATTGTGTTATACAGGCTTTCATAATCAGTAACTTTACTGCCATGTAACCACCCCTCCAAGGCCTTCACTGAATGGTCAATGAAATCAACCCAGTCTTGTGAAGACTCCTTTTTGGTCTCTCTGAACTTTATCCTGTACTGTTCAGTGGTTAAGCCATAACCATCCAGGAGTGCATTCTTAAGAACTGTAAAATTATTGGCATCACTTTCTTTCACAGTAAGGAGTCTATCCCTACCCTTTCCACTAAATGATAGCCATAGGATAGCAGCCCACTGCTTTTGAGGGACATCCTGTACAGCACAGGCCCTCTCAAGTGCAGCAAACCACTTGTTAATGTCATCCCCCTCCTTATAAGGGGGAACTATCTTGTGCAGATTCCTGGAATCATGCTCTTTTGCAGGATGACTATGGGGAATACTGCTGCTGCCACCATGGGTATCTAAACCCATTTTCTGTCTTTCCCTCTCTATTTCTAAAGACTGTCTATCCAAATCCAGCTGTTGCTTCTTGAGCTTCAGTCTGGTTTGCTCCACTCTCAATCTATTGAGCTCCCTTTCCAACAATCTGTCATCAGGGTGGGTGGGAGGGACATTTCTAGATACAGAGGTATGATGGGAATGAACAGAAGGAGACCTGTTCCTTACAGAGGGCACCCTAACAGCTTGGCTACCAGTATAATGTGAGAGCACATCATCAGTATGATGTGATTCAACCTCTGTACCAACTATGCTAGACTGTCTAGTAATGGGCAGGCTGAGAATTTTCTTTCCAGAACCTTTTCCTGGGGGAGTCCCTGGATCAGATTGAGAACCATTAGCTACTTTTTCTACAGATTGGGCACTTATGGCCTTATCCTGTACTCTAAGCATATTAATTAACAGTTCTAAGGAAGGATTCTTCCCTACACTCAAACCTCTCTCTATGCAGAGACTCCTTGCTCCTTTCCAGCTAAGGTGATCATATGCAAGTTTGGACAGTTCAACTTTTTGGCCTGTGCCAGACATTTTTTAGAGAGAGTTAAAGTGATAGACAAAGAGAAAAAAGTTTTCAGAACTTTTTGGAAAGACAGAAAAAACTTTTTAAACTTTTAAGAACTTTTTGAAAGTTTAGAAGTACTTTTCAGCACTTAGAAAAGAGTGAAAAGAGGAAATGCAAAACTTTTTGGCTATGTGTATATACACTGACCTTGTTTTGTATATTTTTCTCTTATGAAAAGTACAATGACAAGAGTGGTAAGTAGTCTCAAAGCACTTATCCCACCACTGCACAACCAATGTAGGAGGCTGGACTGGCTTGTAGTGAGTACCAAGGGGTACTTGCACCTTGCACCAGGCCCAGTTATCCCTTATTAGTGTATAGGGTGTCTAGCAGCTTAGGCTGATAGATAATGGTAGCTTAGCAAAGCAGCTCAGGCTGAACTAGGAGACGTGTGAAGCTACTACAGTACCACTTAGTGTCATATGCACAATATCATAAGAAAACACAATACACAGTTATACTAAAAATAAAGGTACTTTATTTTTATGACAATATGCCAAAGTATCTTAGAGTGTACCCTCAGTGAGAGGATAGGAAATATACACAAGATATATATACACAATAGCAAAAATATGCAGTATAGTCTTAGAAAACAGTGCAAACAATGTATAGTTACAATAGGATGCAATGGGGAAACATAGGGATAGGGGCAACACAAACCATATACTCCAGAAGTGGAATGCGAACCACGAATGGACCCCAAACCTATGTGACCTTGTAGAGGGTCGCTGGGACTATTAGAAAATAGTGAGAGTTAGCAAAATAACCCACCCCAAGACCCTGAAAAGTGAGTGCAAAGTGCACTAAAGTTCCCCTAAGGACAAAATAGTCGTGTTAGAGGGAGAATGCAAGGAAAACACAAATCAGCAATGCAACAACGATGGATTCCTGTCTGAAGGTACCTGTGGAACAAGGGGACCAAGTCCAAAAGTCACAAGCAGCTCGGAGATGGGCAGATGCCCAAGAAATGCCAGCGGTTGTTGCAAAGAAGCTCTTTCTAGGCTGAAGAACTGTGAATACTGCAGGAACGACAAGGGCTAGAGACTTCCCCTTTGGAGGATGGATCCCCCACGCCTTGGAGAGTCGTGCAGAAGTGTTTTCCCGCCGGATGGACGCCAACAAGCCTTGCTACACGCAAATCGTGCGTTTGGCGTTTTTGGACGCTGCTGGGGCCCAGGAGGGACCAGAAGGTCGCAAATTGGACCTGCAGAGAGAGGGGACGTCGAGCAAGACAAAGAGCCCTCACTGAAGCAGGTAGCACCCGGAGAAGTGCCAGAAACAGGCACTACGAGGATGCGTGAAACGGTGCTCGCCGAAGTTGCACAAAGGAGTCCCACGTCGCCGGAGACCAACTTAGAAAGTCGTGCAATGCAGGTTAGAGTGCCGTGGACCCAGGCTTGGCTGTGCACACAGGATTTCCGCCGGAAGTGCACAGGGGCCGGAGAAGCTTGCAAAGTCGCGGTTCCCAGCAATGCAGCCCAGCGAGGTGAGGCAAGGACTTACCTCCACCAAACTTGGGCTGAAGAGTCACTGGACTGTGGGGGTCACTTGGACGGTGTCGCTGGATTCGAGGGACCTCGCTCGTCGTGCTGAGAGGAGACCCAAGGGACCGGAGATGCAGCTTTTTGGTGCCTGCGGTTGCAGGGGGAAGATTCCGTCGACCCACGGGAGATTTCTTCGGAGCTTCTGGTGCAGAGAGGAGGCAGACTACCCCCACAGCATGCACAAGCAGGAAAACAGTCGAGAAGGCGGCAGGATCAGCGTTACAGAGTTGCAGTAGTCGTCTTTGCTACTATGTTGCAGGTTTGCAGGCTTCCAGCGCGGTCAGCGGTCGATTCCTTATCAGAAGGTGAAGAGGGAGATGCAGAGGAACTCGGCTGAGCTCATGCATTCGTTATCTAACGTTTCCCCAGAGACAGAGACCCTAAATAGCCAGAAAAGAGGGTTTGGCTACCTAGGAGAGAGGAAAGGCTACTAACACCTGAAGGAGCCTATCAGCAGGAGTCTCTGACGTCACCTGGTGGCACTGGCCACTCAGAGCAGTCCAGTGTGCCAGCAGCACCTCTGTTTCCAAGATGGCAGAGGTCTGGAGCACACTGGAGGAGCTCTGGACACCTCCCAGGGGAGGTGCAGGTCAGGGGAGTGGTCACTCCCCTTTCCTTTGTCCAGTTTCGCGCCAGAGCAGGGGCTAAGGGGTCCCTGAACCGGTGTAGACTGGCTTATGCAGAATTGGGCACATCTGTGCCCAACAAAGCATTTCCAGAGGCTGGGGGAGGCTACTCCTCCCCTGCCTTCACACCATTTTCCAAAGGGAGAGGGTGTCACACCCTCTCTCAGAGGAAGTTCTTTGTTCTGCCATCCTGGGCCAGGCCTGGCTGGACCCCAGGAGGGCAGCTGCCTGTCTGAGGGGTTGGCAGCAGCAGCAGCTGCAGTGAAACCCCAGGAAGGGCAGTTTGGCAGTACCAGGGTCTGTGCTACAGACCACTGGGATCATGGGATTGTGCCAACTATGCCAGGATGGCATAGAGGGGGCAACTCCATGATCATAGACATGTTACATGGCCATATTCGGAGTTACCATGGTGAAGCTACATATAGGTAGTGACCTATATGTAGTGCACGCGTGTAATGGTGTCCCCGCACTCACAAAGTTCAGGGAATTGGCTCTGAACAATGTGGGGGCACCTTGTCTAGTGCCAGGGTGCCCTCACACTAAGTAACTTTGCACCTAACCTTTACCAGGTAAAGGTTAGACATATAGGTGACTTATAAGTTACTTAAGTGCAGTGTAAAATGGCTGTGAAATAACGTGGACGTTATTTCACTCAGGCTGCTGTGGCAGGCCTGTGTAAGAATTGTCAGAGCTCCCTATGGGTGGCAAAAGAAATGCTGCAGCCCATAGGGATCTCCTGGAACCCCAATACCCTGGGTACCTCAGTACCATATACTAGGGAATTATAAGGGTGTTCCAGTAAGCCAATGTAAATTGGTAAAATTGGTCACTAGCCTGTTAGTGACAATTTGAAAGTAATGAGAGAGCATAACCACTGAGGTTCTGGTTAGCAGAGCCTCAGTGAGACAGTTAGGCACCACACAGGGAACATATACATGCACACCTATGAGCACTGGGGCCCTGTGTGACAGGGTCCCAGTGACACATACATATAGGCCACAAACCTATGAGCACTGGGGTCCTGACTAGCAGGATCCCAGTGACACATAACAACCATACTGAAAACATAGTGTTTTCACTATGAGCACTGAGGCCTGGCTATCAGGATCC
Organism: Pleurodeles waltl; assembly: GCF_031143425.1. Classification (NCBI taxonomy): domain Eukaryota; kingdom Metazoa; phylum Chordata; class Amphibia; order Caudata; family Salamandridae; genus Pleurodeles; species Pleurodeles waltl. The sequence goes on along the minus strand of NC_090437.1, from coordinate 1,329,553,772 downwards.
CAGTGAGACAGTGAAAACAGTGACAAACACCCTGACATACACTCACAAACAGGCCAAAAGTGGGGGTAACAAGGCTAGAAAGAGGCTACCTTCTCACAGTGAGAAGTCGGAAGGTGATCCTTTTGCTGACTGGGAGCCAATGCAGGTGTCTCAGGTGTGCGGAGATGTGGCTGTTGTGGGGTACGTCGAGGATGAGGCGGGCCGAGGCGTTTTGAATACGTTGCAGGCGTATTTGGAGTTTAGCGGTGGTCCCAGCATAGAGGGTGTTGCCGTAGTCCAGGTGGCTCGTGACGAGGGCGTGGGTCACGGTTTTTCTAGTGTCGGCGGGGATCCAGCGGAAGATCTTGCGGAGCATGCGGAGGGTGAGGAAGCAGGCGGAGGACACGGCGTTGACTTGCTTGGTCATGGTTAGAAAAGGGTCCAAGATGAAGCCGAGGTTGCGGGCGTGGTCTGAGGGGGTCGGTGCGGTGCCAAGGGCCGTGGGCCACCAGGAGTCGTCCCAAGCAGACAGGGTGTTGCCGAGGATGAGGACTTCCGTTTTGTCAGAGTTCAGCTTTAGGCGGCTGAGCCTCATCCAATCTGTGACGTCCTTCATGCCCTCTTGTAGGTTGGTCTTGGCGCTGGCGGGGTCCTTAGTGAGGGAGAGTATAAGTTGGGTGTCCTCGGCGTAGGAGGTGATGATGATGTCGTGCTTGCGTACGATGTCGGCGAGGGGGCTCATGTAGACATTGAAGAGTGTCGGGCTGAGCGATGAGCCTTGAGGTACTCCGCAGATGATCTCGGAGGGGTCTAAGCAAAATGGTGGGAGGTAAACTCTTTGAGAGCGGTTTGAGAGGAAGGATGCAATCCAGTCCTGGGCCTGGCCTTGGATCCCGGTGGAGCGGAGGCGGGTTATTAGGGTGCGGTGACAGACGGTGTCGAAGGCAGCCGAGAGGTCGAGGAGGATGAGGGCGACTGTTTCACCGTTGTCCATCAGGGTTCTGATGTCGTCTGTGACTGAGATGAGGGCGGTTTCAGTGCTGTGGTTGGTTCGGAATCCGGTTTGTGAAGGGTCGAGCAGGTTGTTGTCTTCCAGGAAGGTGGTAAACTGTTTGTTGACGGTCTTCTCTATTACCTTGGCGGGGAAGGGGAGGAGCGAGATGGGGCGGATGTTTTTCAGGTCGCTAGGGTCAGCCATAGGTTTCTTTAGTAGGGCGTTGACTTCGGCGTGTTTCCAGCTTTCGGGGAAGGTAGCAGAAGAAAATGAAGAGTTGATGACGAGCATTTTCTTTGTGCCTCTTCTTGGTTGTAAAGTCAGAAATGAGGATCTGGTGCCCCTTAAATCCTAGATTAGAGGGTGTTAACGGTGTGGGGGGCAGTGGGCAGAATGCTTTAATGAAGGGTCTTTCAAAATGGCAGAACCCTTCCTTGGCTGTACAGACCTGCTAGCCCACCTTAGAGTGCAGCTAGCCCTTTTGGAGTGTATGCCTCCTGACTGCCTAATTTTCCCACTTGCTGAAAAGGTCAGGGTGGTATAGCCCTTGTTCTTTTCTGGGGAACAAGAGATCCTGAAGCCCGCCAAGGCATGAGAGAGCTAGTATCACGGTGTGCATCCTCTCAGGATGCCACCTGGGTACAAGCTAGATAAATCTGGGCATGGGAATCATGTTCATGTTTAAAAAGCACAATGTTTGACCCCAAACACTGGGTGATTCGGTCAGGCCATCATGGAGCTGGACATCTGGGTTTTGCCTGGGTGCCAGCCCATGTTATCCAATGGACCACGGGTCATGTGCAGTAGAATTACAGTTAATATGCTACAAGAGGGCCACATATGATTGTGCGTAATTGTCCACACTTATAACACAGTGCTCACTTCCTCTTGGGCTATAGGAGGCCTGCCTGTCTGATCTATGCTATGGACAGTGAAGAGACTCTGACTGCACTTGGTGCGGGGAGAGTCAACCTCGAGCAGCCCAGGTGCTAGTACAGGCTGAAATGGCAATCCTGCAGGCCTTGCTTTTACTTCGGTCACTCAGGGTGTGTAGGAGGCTGACCTGGCTTGTAGTGGGTACCAGAGGTACTTACACCTTGTGCCAGGTCCAGGTATCCCTTATTAGTGTAGAAGAGGTGTTTCTAGAAGCTTAGGCTGATAGAAGGTAGCTATGGCAAAGCAGCTTAGGCTGAACTAGAAGACATGTAAAGCTCCTACTGTACCACTGGTGTCATATGCACAATATCATAAGAAAACACAATACACAGATATACTAAAAATAAAGGTACTTTATTTTTATGACAATATGCCAAAAGTATCTCAGTGAGTACCCTCAGTATGAGGATGAGAAATATACACAAGATATAAGTACACAAACCAAAATTATGCAGATAATAGCAAAAGGAAGTAATGCAAGCAATGTAAAGTTACAGTAGATTGCAATAGGAGAACATAGGTATAGGGGCAACACAAACCATATACTCCAAAAGTGGAATGCGAGCCACGAATGGACCCCAAACCTATGTGAGCTTGTAGAGGGTCGCTGGGACTGTAAGAAAACAGTGAGGGTTAGAAATATAGCCCACCCCAAGACCCTGAAAGGTAGGTGTAAGGTGCACCTACAACCCCCAGAGAGCACAGAAGTCGTGATAGGGGGATTCTGCAAGGAAGACCAACACCAGCATTGCAACAACAGTAGATTTCCGGACCTGAGTACCTGTAAGACAAGGGGACCAAGTCCAAGAGTCGCAACAGTGTCGAGAGTGGGTAGGAGCCCAAGAAATGCCAGCTAAGGGTGCAAGGCAGCTGCCACCTTTTTGAAGAAGCTTGGTGTTCTGCAAGAACGAAGAGGACTAGGAACTTCCCCTTTGGAGGATGGATGTCCCACGTCGTGAAGAAGCTTGCAGAGGTGTTCCCATGCAGAAAGACCACAAGCAAGCTTTGCTTTGCTAGCTGTAAGGGTCGCGGTTAGGGTTTTTGGGTGCTGCTGTGGCCCAGGAGGGACCAGGATGTCGCCACTTGGATGTGGAGACAGAGGGGGCACCCAGCAAGTCAGGCAGCATTCACAGAAGCAGGCAGCATCTGCAGAAGTACCTGAACAGGCACTTAGAAGAAAAGTGAACCAGAGTCCACCCGAAGTCAAAAAAGGGAATCCCCCGACACCGGAGGACAACTCAGAAGGTTGTGCACTGCAGGTTAGAGTGTCGGGGACCCAGGCTTGGCTGTGCATGAAGGAAATCCTGGAAGAGTGCACAGGAGCCGGAGCAGCTGCAAATCACGTGGTACCCAGCAATGTAGTCTAGCATTGGGAGGCAAGGACTTACCTCCACCAAATTCGGACTGAAGAGTCACTGGACTGTGGGAGTCACTTGGATAGAGTTGCTGAGTTCCAGGGACCACGCTCGTCATGCTGAGAGGGGACCCAGAGGACCAGTGATGCAGTCGCAGTGGGAAGATTCCATCGACCCATGGGAGATTTCTTCAGAGCTCCAGGTGCAGAGAGGAGGCAGGCTACCCCCAGAGCATGCACCACCTGGAAACAGTTGAGAAAGCCGGCAGGATGAAGCGATACAAGGTTGCTAGTAGTCATCTTGCAACTTTTTTGCGGTTTTGCAGGCGTACTGAGCAGTCAGCGGTCGATTCTTTGGCAGAAGGTGAAGAGGGAGATGCAGAGGAACTCTGATGAGCTCTTGCATTCATTATCTGGTGAGATCCCCAAAGCAGAGACCTTAAATAGCCAGAAAAGGAGGCTTGGCTACCTAGGGAGTAGGATTGGCTACCAAGAGAGGTAAGAGCCTATCAGAAGGAGCCTCTGACATCACCTGCTGGCACTGGCCACTCAGAGCAGTCAAGTGTGCCACAGACACCTCTGTTTCCAAGAAGGCAGAGGTCTGGTACACACTGGAGGAGCTCTGGGCACTTCCCCAGGGAGGTGCAGGTCAGGGGAGTGGTCACTCCCCTTTCCTTTGTCCAGTTTCACGCCAGAGCAGGGCTGGGGGATCCCTAAACCTCCCTAGCCTTCACACCTATTTCCAAAGGGAGAGGGTGTTACACCCTTTCCCAGAGGAAATCTTTTGTTCTGCCTTCCTGGGCCAGGGCTGCCTGGACCCCAGGAGGCAGATACATGTCTGAGGGGTTGGCAGCAGCAGCAGCTGCAGTGGAGACCCCGGAAAGGCAGTTTGGCAGTATCCGGGTTCTGTGCTAGAGACCCGGGGGATCATGGAATTGTCCCCCAATGCTATAATGGCATTAGGTTGACAATTCCATGATCTTAGACATGTTACATGGCCATGTTCGGAGTTACCATTGTGAAGCTGTACATAGGTGGTGACCTACGTATAGTGCACGGGTGTAATGGTGTCAACGCACTCACAAAGTCTGGGGAATTTGCCCTGAACGATGTGGGGGCACCTTGGCTAGTGCCAGGGTGCCCACACACTAAGTAACTTTGCACCCAACCTCCACCAGGTGAAGGTTTAGACATACAGGTGACTTATAAGTTACTTAAGTGCAGTGGTAAATGGCTGTGAAATAACGTGCCCGTTATTTCACTCAGGCTGCACTGGCAGGCCTGTGTAAGAATTGTTAGAGCTCCCTATGGGTGGCAAAAGAAATGCTGCAGCCCATAGGGATCTTCTGGAACCCCAATACCCTGGGTACCTCAGTACCATATACTAGGGAATTATATGGATGTACCAGTATGCCAATGTGAATTGGTAATTTTAGTCACTAGCCTGTTAGTGACAAATTTGGAAAGCAGTGAGAGCATAACCACTGAGGTTCTGGTTAGCAGAGCCTCAGTGAGACAGTTAGGCATCACACAGGGAACACATATAGGCCACAAACTTATGAGCACTGGGGTCCTGGCTAGCAGGGTCCTAGTGACACATAACAAACATACTGACAACATAGGGTTTTCACTGTGAGCACTGGGCCCTGGCTAGCAGGATCCCAGTGACATATACTCACAAACAGGCCAAAAGTGGGGGTAACAAGGACAGAAAGAGGCTACTTTCACACAGGGTGGCACAATCAGTGCTGTAGCCCTGGTGCCCCTTTTACCATCCCTGTCCTGGGTACCACTGGTACCATTTAATAGGGCCTTACAGGGGTGGCAAAGTTCTTACCCATTGGGTTTATCAATTCAACTGACTTTTTCGGAAAAGAGCAATGGCACTGAGGCCTGGCTAGTGGGTCTCGGTGCACTATCATAGTCAAAAAGCAACATTTAGCAGTTCAAATGGGGTCAAACCTTGCTTTTCTAATTTCTCTGTTCTGGGGTTTTATCTGTTTATGTCAGTGTTAGAAAACCCCAATGGGGCAGCAATGCACATAATAAATGAAAATAGTGTAGACTACTGACAACAGAGAAAGAGCAGGAAGCACGCTGGGATGACCATTTCCGAGAAGACTTGACCAGACCAGTAACAACAAGTGAAGCAGACATCCAAGAATCAGAGACAGACTTGGATGTGAACACTAATTTACCACAGGACGAAGAAATCATCACTTACATCTGATCTCTGAAAAATGACAAAGACAATCAGAATGCAGAAATGTTTAAGGCAGATCTTGAAATGTCAGCCAAGATCTTCCAAACACTGTTTACATCAATTTGGTGGGAAAGAAAATACCAGGTGACTTGAAACAGTGACCTGGTCAGTGCACTGCTCTGCCTCCTGTGGCTCTGCCTTGTAAGTAGAGCCCTTTCCCTGGCTCCTCTGAACTCCTGGCCCCTGTCAGGAGTTCGAGGCCCTCCTCCACCCGCCTCATCCCTGGTGTCTAGTGGGAGAGCTCTGCTTTCCTACTAGGCTACCTTCTGCCTCTCTCCTCCTTTACTCTGCTTTGCTCTCTGTTCTGCTTCACATCTGTCCGTTGTGCTCCTTTTGCTTCGCACTTCACTCTTCCTCATTTTTCTCTCACTCCGCTCTCTCTCTCTCACTTTTGCTCTCCCCCTTCTCTCTGTCACCCGCTGCTGCTGCCCCTGCGGCCCCACCCCCTCCTCTCTCTCTCTCGCGCTGAATTCCCGCTGCTGGTGCCCCCACGGCCCGTCCCCTTTTTTGGCTGTTTTTTCGCCCCAGCTTCCACCTCCCAGCTGTCCTCTCCTCCCCTCCCCTACTTAATGGCGGCCGCTGCGTGGTAGGTCGAGCAATATCACTGACCTGGTCAGTGCACTGCTCTGCCTACCGTGGCTCCACCTTGTAAGTAGAGCCCTTTCCCTGCCTCCTCTGAACTCCTGACCCCTGTCAGGTGTTCGAGGCCCTCCTCCACCCGCAGGCTTCTGCCTGTGCCTCATCCCTGGGGTCTAGTGGGAGAGCTCTACTTTCCTACTAGGCTACCTTCTCCTCTCTCCTCCTTTTCTCTGCTTTGCTCTCTGTTCTGCTTCAGTTCTGTCCCTTTGTGCTCCTTTTGCTTAGCGCTACACTCTTCCTTGTTTTTCTTTCACTCCACTCTCTCTCTCTCACTATTGCTCTCCCACCTCTCTCTCTCCCCCACCGCTGCTGCCCCTACGGCCCGCCCCCCTCCTGTCTCTCTTGCGCTGCACTCCCGTCGCTGCCGCCACAGCCCCCCCTTTTTCGCAGCCTTCCCCCTTTTTTGTGCTGTTTTTTCACCCCTGCTCCTGCCTTCCAGTTGTCCTCTCCCCCCCACCTCCCTAATTAATGGCGGCCGCTGCGTGGTAGGTTGAACAATATCAGTGACCTGGTCAGTGCACTGCTCTGCCTCCCGTGGCTCCACCTTGTAAATAGAGCCCTTTACCTGGCTCCTCTGAACTCCTGACCCCTGTCAGGAGTTTGAAGCCCTCCTTGACCCGTAGGCTTCTGCCTGTACCTCATCCCTGGTGTCTAGTGGGAGAGCTCTGCTTTCCAATTAGGCTGCCACTCTCCTCCTTTTCTCTGCTTTGATCACTGTCTGCTTCACTTCTGTCCCTTTGTGCTCCTTTTGCTTCGCACTACACTCATTTTTCTCTCACTTTCGCTCTCCCACCTCTCACTCTCCCCCACTACTGCTTCCCCAGCGCCCGCCCCCTTTTTCGTGGGCCACCCCCTTTTTTTGTGCATTTTTTTCACCATTGCTCCCACCTCCCATCTATCCTCTCCTCCCCCCACCTCCCTACTTAATGCCGCCCGCTGGCACACCAAAGGCAAGCCCGTCTGCGCCCTTCCGAGTCTGGACCGCGCCCAGCGCCAGAACCTCTAGCTCTTATCTGCCCCACTGCCACCACACACGTCTTCACTACGACGCCACAACCCTCCATGCCCTCAACACCAGCCGCTCTCCCGCCTGCCTTCAAGCCTCCCCGCAGACCACCCTTCTCCTGCCGGAACTACACCTTCACCAGCCTCCACGCCAATGACCCACCCACCAAGGCAGGACACAACCATCTCAGATGTATCCTCCTCAACACCCGCTCCATCCACAAGCACGCAGTAGAGCTATGGAATCTACTCGACTCAGCCTCCCCAGACGTCGCCTTCCTGACCGAGACCTGGATGAACCCCTCCTCAGCACCTGACATTGCCATAGTTATCCCGGACGGCTACAAGATCACCCGCAGGGACTGCTCCAATAAACCAGGAGGAGGCATCGCCATCATCCACAAAAACAGCCTCAGGATCATAACCAGCACCGAAGACACCCTCAGCACCACCGAACACCTGCACTTCCAGATCCACACTGACATAAACACCACCCTCTGAGGGGCCTTTGTCTACAGGTCCCCTGGCCCCCAACATCAGTTCAGCAAATCCATCACCGACATCATCAGCACGCACGCTCTCACATCCACTGACTACATTCTCTTCGGGGACTTAAACTTCCACCTCGAGAACACCAACGACAACAACACCACCACCCTGCTTGACAACTTCTCCAACCTCGACCTCAAACAGCTTATCATGACACCGACCCACTCCGCAGGACACACACTCGACTCTATCTTCTCTGCCAGCAATTACGTCTCCTTCAGCCACACCACCGAACTCCACTGGACAGATCACCGCTGCATCCGCTTCTCCTTCAAGAAACCCACAACGCATCACCACCCACAACGGATCCTCCACCGCAGTTAGAACAAAGTCATCGAAGACCAACTTATCAAGACCCTCTCCCGGAGCCCCCCCATCGACACCACCAACTCTGACGCAGCTGCCCACAACTTCATGCAATTGGTCGACACCTGTGCCAATACTCTCACCCCAATCAAGAATCCCTCCAACAGACACACCAACAGAAAGTCCTTCTGGTTTACCGCCAACCTCCACAAATCTAAGCAAACCTGCAGAAGACTTGAAAGAAAGTGGCGCCAAGATCAGACTTTGGACAACCACAAAGCCTTCAAAAACGCCATCTGCAGACATTACCAACTCATCCGAACAGCCAAGAGAACCACCTTCAGAGACCGAATTAACAACAATGCACACAGCCACAAGGAGCTTTTCAACGTTGTGAAGGAACTCTCCAACCCCAGCTCTAACACCAATGCCATCCCGCCATCTCAAGACTCCCTAGCCTCCTACTTCCACCGCAAGAATGCATATATCCATGACAGCTTCAGCATCCAGTCCCCCCCCCCCCCGGCAACCACCAACACCACAGATTCACCTCCGACCAACCTCCTTGCGGACCCCCGTCAACAACAACAACACCCTTGAAATCATGAACATCATCCACTCCGGCTCTCCATCTGATCCCTGCCCTCACCACATCCTCAATAAAGCAAGCTCCGTCATTGCACCCCAACTACAGAAGATCATCAACAGCACCTTTGAGTCCGCCACCTTCCTGGAAAGCTGGAAACACACTGAGATCAACGCCCTTCTCTAAAAACCCAAGGTGGACCCAAAGGACCTCAACAACATCCGGCCTATCTCCCTGCTCCCCTTCCTGGCAAAAGTCATTGAGAAGGCTGTCAACAGACAACTAACCCACTTTCTCGAAGAGAACTGCACCCTGGACCCTTCCCAATCCGGATTCCGCAGCAACCACAGCACCAAAACGCCCTCATCGCTGCCACGGATGATATCAAAACCAAATTGGACAACTGCGAAACCGCGGCCCTCATCCTCCTGGACCTCTCGGCTGCGTTCAACACCATCTGCCACCACACCCTACGCTCACGCCTCAGCAATGCAGGAATCCCTGACAGAGCCCTGGACTGGGTCACCTCCTTTCTCACCGGCAGAACCCAGAGAGTCCGCCTCTCCACATTCCACTCGAGGCTACCAAAATCATCTGCGGCGTACCCCAGGGTTCATCCCTCAGCCTGACCCTCTTCAACGTCTACATGGCCTGCTAGCTAACATCGCCCAATCCCACAACCTCAACATCATCTCATATGTCGACCACACCCAGCTGATCCTCTCCCTCACCAAGGACTCCGCCAAAACCAACCTCCACGAAGGAATGAAGGTCATCGCCGAATGGATGAAGAACAGCTGCCTCAAACTCCATCCAACAAGATGGAAGTCCCCATCTTTGGCTCCACCGCCTCCGCATGGGATAACTCCTGGTGGCCTGCCACTCTCGGAGCCGCTCCGACTCCCATCGACCAACCACGCAACCTAGGATTCATCTTGGACTCCTCATTATCCATGACCCAGCAAGTCAACGCCATCTCCACCTCCTGCTTCAATACCCTCTGCATGCTCCGAAAGATCTAAGAAATGGATCCCCACCAAAACAATCACCCAAGCCCTCGTAAGCAGCAAACTGGACTACTGCAATGCCCTCTACGCAGGAACCACGGTCAAACTCCAGAAGAGGCTGCAATGCACCCAGAATGCCTCTGCACGCCTCATCCTGGACATCCCCCACCACTGCCACATCACAGACCACCTGAGAAACCTGCACTGGCTCCCAGTCAACAAGAGAGTCACCTTCAAACTCCTCACCCACGCTCACAAAGCACTGCACAACACCGGACCAGAATACCTCAACAGACAGCTCTCCTTCTACACCCCGACCCGGCAACTCCGCTCCGCCGACCTCGCCCTCGCAACCGTCCCACGCATCCGCAGAACTACAACTGGCGATAGATCATTCTTACACCTCGCTGCCAAAACGTGGAACACTCTTCCCACCCACCTGCGCCAGACCAAAGACCTCCTTACCTTCAGGAAACTTCTCAAGACCTGGCTGTTCGAGCAGTAGCAGCACCTCT